>NC_089785.1:34345759-34473259 GCF_040412425.1 Macrobrachium rosenbergii
GCCGAGTGCGGCGCGGTAGCCTTTACTGCTGAAATGGAGAGAAGCTTCTCTCGGCGAAGGAAGACGAGGAAGTCCGCGACCTGCTGAACAGTAGCTCTGACCGGAGAGATACCTTTGACGACACCAACCACAGAAGACGGACCACTTTCCTGGTATACCGCTGCGGAGGATCTTCTGAGGTATCCTGCCATCTCTGTTGCTGCGCGGCGTGAAAAAGCCTCTCGCCGCAAGAGATGGTGGATAACCTCCAGCCGTGAAGACACAGGAATGCACTGCCAGGTGGAACCGCTGTGCGTGAGGTTGACGCAGAAGGTTGGGCCAGGGGGGAATCTCTCTCGGTGCCTCGGAGAGGAGAGCTAGCAGGTCCGGGTACCAATTGGCCTGTGGCCATTTGGGTGCCACCAGAGTCATTCTGAGATTCGGGGTGATCATCACTCGGCTGATCACCCGGCGAATCAGACAGAATGGAGGAAAGGCGTACGTGTCGAGGTTGTCCCACGGGTGTTGGAATGCGTCCTCCGCAGCGGCCCATGGGTCCGGCACGACCGAACAGAAGACCTGAAGTTTTCTGTTGTGCCGGGTGGCGAACAGATCTATCACTGGACGCCCCCACAGGTCGAACAGCCTTTCCGCTACTTCCTGATGGAGGGACCATTCGGTCCCTACCACCTGGCTCTGGCGGCTGAGCTTGTCCGCCACTACATTCCTCTTGCCTGGAATGTATCTGGCTGACAGCTCTACCGAGTGAGCTACTACCCACTCGTGCACCTGCATTGCCAACTGATGAAGCTGATGGGACACCAGTCCCCCCTGCTTGTTGACATATGCCACTACCGTGGTATTGTCGCTCATCAATACCACGGAGTGTCCCATCACTCGATCCTGGAACTCCTGGAGAGCCAGGAAGGCTGCCTTGAGCTCCAGAATATTGATGTGAAGGTGCTTGTCGTCTCGGTGCCACACTCCTGAAGTCAGCAACTCCTCCAGGTGTGCGCCCCATCCCTCGGTCGATGCGTCCGAGAACAGAAGCATGTCCGGAGGGGGAGTATGCAGGGATACTCCTATTAAGAGGTTCCTGTCGTCCAACCACCAGTGGAGGTCCTTTCTCACTTCCTCGGAAAGAGGAATGAGGAAGGACTGGGGGTCTCGGGACTGGGACCAGAGCTCCTTTAGTCTCCACTGGAGAGACCGCAAGTGAAGACGCCCGTGAGGAACTAGCTTTTCTAATGACGACAGGTGACCGATGACGACTTGCCATTGCCGAGCTTGTTGCTCCTGTCGAGACAGGAACAACTGTGCTGCCTCCTTGAACTTGCTGATACGAGAGTCCGAGGGAAAGACTTTTGCTGCCACCGTGTCTATCAGCATGCCCAGGTATTTCGTCCTCTGCTTGGGGGTGAGATCTGACTTCTCCAGATTTACCACGATCCCTAGATCCCGGCAAAACTCGAGGAGACGATCCCTGTCCTGTAGCAACTGCGAGCGAGAGCTCGCCAGGACTAGCCAGTCGTCGAGATACCTCAGAAGACGTATCCCGTGCGAGTGGGCCCAAGCTGACACGAGAGAGAACACTCTCGTGAACACCTGGGGAGCGGTCGAGAGCCCGAAACAAAGTGCCCTGAATTGGAAGACCGACTCCCCGAGGACGAAGCGGAGGTACTTGCGCGAGGACGGATGGATGGGTATTTGAAAATACGCATCCTTCAAGTCCACCGTAAGCATGAAGTCGTTCTCCCTGATGGAGGCCAGCACCGATCGTGCTGTTTCCATCGTGAACCGAGTCTGGCGAAGGAAACGGTTCAAAGGAGAGAGGTCTATGACTGGTCTCCATCCCCCTGATGCCTTCTCTACGAGAAAGATCCGGCTGTAAAAGCCTGGAGACTGGTCCGACACGACTTCTACAGCATTCTTGCTCATCATGGCTTGCACTTCTTGCTGTAGTGCGATGTCCTTCAACGAACCTGAAAGATAAGTTTGGAGATGGACCGGAGTGTAGGTGAGGGGAGGCCGAGACTCGAAGGGTAGGAGATATCCCTCCCGAAGGACATCCACTATCCAGGTCTCGGCTCCGTGTCGCTGCCACGTTGCCCAATGGCTCGACAGGCACCCCCCCACCTTTGGCAGCTTCTGGGGGGGAACGCCGCCCCTAGCGTTTCCCCTTCTTCTTCTTACCCTTGCCCCCTCTACCGGATTGGAAAGGGGGCTGAAAAGGACGGGAGTAACCCCCCCTTTTCGAGGAAGAAGAAGGCTGGGTGTTTCCTCGGGACCCCTTCGAAGACTGGGACTTCTTAGGGGCCGAGAAGGGCCAGCCTGGCTCGAAGACCTGGCTGCAGTGGAACGAGAAGACCCGGAGGTCTTAACCACTGCCTGGTGGACAAGCGGTCGTTCTCATCGGCACGGCGTTTGTCTACCGCGGCATCCACCAACTCTCTAGGGAAAAGAGAGAGAGGAACCCAGCAACGGTCCATTCCGCAGAGCGTTGCCGACTCGGGACCTACAGACTTGGCAAAGCGAGAGAGAACGGCGTCTCTTCGCTTAACACCAAGTTTGCCCACAGGTTTGCAGTCTGGTGGGCAAGGTAGGAAATAGCCCTACCTCCAGACTGGCACAGTCTCCCAAAAGCAGAGTCCTCCCAGGTGCGATAGCGCCTGAGGAAGCGGCTACCTTCGATACTGTGAAGGACCACAGATCGAGCCAGGAGACTGCCTGAAAGGCCGCCATGGCGGTGGCTTCCAGGGTTGCAGCTTCTTGCTGGGAGAGAGAAACATTCTCTGCCGACAATTGCTGCAACGAAAGACCCGGATCCAGACGAGTCAGGTCCGGGTCAACCTGTTTAGTCAGCAACGCTCCTTCTATTGGAGAGTAAAAACGCTTCTGACGCAGGGGTAGAGGGGGAGGAAGAAGCTTCTCCGAGCGGCTCGATCGAAGGGAACTGTCTTGCCCAGACACAAGACCGTTCACCTGATCGAGTACCCCCTCGGCAAGCGTGGACCACGGCAGCCCCACCGAAGCCTTGGGTTCCTTCTTAGGACCCCAGAAGGATTCGAGGCGCGAAGGACAATCCACAGACGAAGCCGTGGTCCCTTCCCCGAGGTCATTGTGCCGACGAATCAGCGCGATAACCTCCGAAAAAGTCCTCTGTATTTCGGGGGTGTCCGCATCCTGGGGCAGAGGACCTTCAAGTCCTTCCAGGGTGCGGTCCTCCCGAACTACTCTCCCCGCAGGAGGGAGAACCTCGGCAGACCCCTGAGGATCTTCCTGAACTACACGGGCATAGGACCTGGTCGAGCCAAGGACCGAGCCAGGAACATACCCCCATGCAGTTGAACTCTGAGGAGAACACTCCCCAGAGTTCCTCCTCTCCGACTCACGCCCTTTGGAGGAGACCGAAGGAGCGGAGGGGACAGGGGAGGAAGATCGGGCGCTCCCACTGCCCTTACTGGCAGAACCAGTAGAGGCAGCAGGCCGAGGGCGGTCACCAACCCGCGGTGATGACGGGCCCTCAGGTCGAGGAGAACGTTTCATCCCAGGTGAAACGGTCTCCCGAGGAGAGCGGAGCGGCTCGCGAGAGTCGAGCCGCGCATTCGCCTCCCCTGAGCCAGTCTGGCCGCGTGGGCGTGGCCTGGGACTGGGAGGAGTCGAACGCGCGGCTGGCTGGCGCGAGCTTGCGCTGTCCTCTAGACGCGCCCCAGACTTCTTCGAGGCCGAAGCCTCTCGGGAAGACTGAGCAGGGGACTTCTTCCCTGTTTCTCCATGCACTCGGCCCCTCGGGGCTGAAGCATTATCCCGGGAACCTGACCTGGCACTGGATGGAGTGCCAGCAGGAAGAGAAGGGGCACCTGCATGCCCCGGCTCTTTCTCTCGTCCCACGCCCTGGTCTGTACGGCAAGAAGTGTCCACCGTAACAGACTGGGTATCCTGGTCTCCTTGGAGACCGGGTACTCGAGCAACTCGCGAACGAGAGTCCGGCGCGGTCTCGCTGGCCTTAGAAGCAGGAGGTTTCTTAGGCACAGCGGGAGAGTGCCGACCTTGGTCTGCACCCTTGGCTCCCGCTGCCCCTGGCCCGGAGGCCGGAACAGCGGTTCCCTGATCCGAAGATCGGGAAGAACCAACGAGAACCCACTGCCTTCTGTGTGGAAGGAGACAGACCCTTAGAAATCTCAGTACGAGGTTTCTTAGGTGGGGGAGAGACAGACTTCTTCTTCTTCGGCCGCGAAGCCTTGGAAGAGGAAGAGGAAGAAGCAGCAGACGATGAAGACGACGACGACACCTTCCTAGACCTCTTCTTCTTCTTCTTCTTCTTCACCATCTGCTTCAGGAAAGCAGTCAGATCACCAATCCAGGAAAGCGAAGACGCGGACTCAGGAACAGCAGGAACAGGAACAGCGGGAGGGGCCACAACAGCAGAAGGTGCAACCGGGCAGAGACGGCGGAGCTCGGACCAGCAATTGCCTGGGCAGCGAGCCGCCGCGTGTCGACCAGGAACCGGTGGGCGGGGCCAGGGATGCAAGCGCCGCCCCTCCCGCGTGTAGATCTGGTACGGGCCGCGCCAAGGTCGCTGGAAAGGGAACTGAGGCAGACGAAGGGCCGGGCTGGAGAGACAGACGAGGAACCGTATCCAAGGCCAGGCCATGTTCAGCAACGGGGGCAGCAACAGTCACATACGGGTACGATGACGTCACCATGTAGGAGGGGCCAGTCTTGCGAGAATGGTGCCAGAAAGCCAGGTGGCAGGGGAACAGCGTGCTGGCCCGCGGATGACGCCGATACCTGGGTGTCCAGATGCGAAGCAACTGAAATCGGCATCTGGACAAACCGCGAGAAGGTGACAGTCGTGGTAGTGGCTGTTGCTGCCGTGTGGGTCGTGACTGGAGGGGGGGCCATGGGAGCCAAACCTTCCAGAGCCGAGCCAGGTAGGCCCGGTGCAGCCAGGGTGAGCTTGGTATCATCGTCTGGCTGTCGAGCCCGGTACCTGAAGCAAAAGTCGGGTTAATAGAAGAAGCCTCCACCCGCTCCGGAGGGAAAACTCCTCCGAACGGGAAGAGACTTCCGAGATGAAGCAGCGGTCAAACTCTCCCGTGCCCTTCCACAAACGAAGAAACGTAAGAGGAAGGAGAGGGGAATCCTCACCGAGGAGAGGGAGCAAGAAGAGGAAGTTCGCTGGGAGGTAGAAACGAACCCGAAACATCGGCCACCAATGGGGTCGTCGGGGGCGTATTTCCCTCAGACGACTCCTTGGTAGGCTTACGACGGTAAGATCTCCTCCCTTCGAACTTGCCCCATTGCTCGGAGGACCACAAACAACACTCATTACAAGTAGAGTCGCGTGAACACACCCGCCCCCTGCAAGATGTGCAGAGAGCGTGTGGGTCCACATCGACTCTAGATCTAAAAGAATTACACTTTTTTCCTCCCACCCCGGGACACACACGCTGGGGATGGGAGGATTTAGATGATTTATCCATAATACAAAAAAAAAGAAAAGGAAAATTCCACCAAGAATGATGAAGTAAGAAAAGATGCAGTCAGGCAGAGAGCGAAGAACAACGTCCGTGCGCTCGACGGCCGAAAGCAAATTGGAATGTTTACATCCGGGCAGGCGGTGCTCCGCCTCCCGGACAGTAACTGCCTAACCACCTTGTTGAAGTTCAACGGCCGTTTTCCAGCCTACGCCTGAAAGTATCTCCTAATGTAAAGGACCGAGGGTTTGTATATTGTGTCGGAACAAAGAAAGCATTAGAAGGGAAAATGGGTAAGTAAATTGTTAAAGGGCTTGCAATGCCTGAAGATCCTTCTACTGGAGTCTTGACTAAGGGCATGGCACAGTCCAAGATGAGTCCACTGCAAATAGGTCCCTCTGCAAGAGAGATTTACACATTACACACCAGTAAAGGAACAATATAACACAGAATATGACTCGAGTCTGCACTGAGGGTGCCAAGGACTCAAGGGATGAATGACCACTTTACACTTGAACACAGGACACTGGAAATGGCACTGGATAAACTGGCACAAGGACAGAGGTGAAATACTGGCACCCCAATAACTTTCTAAAGGGCAAACTGTCGTGACTGAAAAGTCTTTACTTGCACTTTACCTTAGGGGAAACGGGTCTCTGGCGAAGGATGACGAGGGGCGATCACACGTATGGCGAAGCACACTGTCCCTCAAGGATGACTGTGGTCTGGAGTCAGACAGGGGGGAATGAAGGTCTCTCAGCAAATGCATCACTCGCCCGCGTGTATGGCTATTGTCCTTCTACTCCCCTACAACTACAGCTACTACCGGACTTCTACTGCCACTGTACTTCTACTGCTACTGCACTTTCAGATCTCCTGTTCTTCCCTTTTAAGGCCTCAGCCGTGTGTCGTGGCCACATGCAAACTTCTGCCGATAACTGGGGCTGTGTGCAAACGATATGTCATTTGCCAGGTGGTCAGCCATTGGGTTGCCTCTTCCCAGGTCCTGCGAAAGGAAAGACAATTCAGCAGCTTAATCTGCCTTTAGAAGGTTGTTTTAAGCAGCTTAGTTGGGCTAAGCTGCTTAAGGGAGCGGCACCCAGCCTCGTATCTTTGCCTTTTTAACCGTGCCCTCTCAATATCTATTTCAGGTAAAGAGAGGGACAGATCGAAATGTTGATAACTTTGTTCTGATGTCTAGGTCAACTAGGGCCAGCCATGGGGCGACGATTCTACTCTCAATAAACAAAGGGCAAATTAGGTGGGGGGGAGGCGCGCTGCGCAGCGACTTCTTGTAAATTATAATTATATATATATATATATATATATATATATATATATATATATATATAATATATAAATGGGAAAAAGCACGTTAAACGAAGAAGAAGAAGAAGATATATGTAAGGAAAGGATTGAGTGACATACTAGCTGGGTGTTGTCTAGTTTATTACTGGTTCCTTACTGAATCAATGTACAGTATCTTCGAAGTTGTTATTGGCTGGTGCGAGCCGCAAAGTAGTTTCTACACACAGCCAAGACAAAACAGAGATTATATTTCTGGTATCTGTGCTTGTTGACAGACAAACAAATGCAGATTGTGAGAGACATAATAAACGTACAATGATAAAACATATATCAATGGAAAGGCCAGGAAATTCCACATATGGACATTTGCATGAAATTCGAGACAGATTAATGAATACAATGCAGTAGCATAATATATGTGAAATGGTGAGACGTTTGGCGTCTTCACAAACAGAAACATACATACAGTTTGACACAGAATATTCGGTGGAATATTATGAGTATAATGATCGAAATGCTTGCATGGCAATGCAAGTAGTGGTGATTGTACATGAATCGAGACAACATTGGTTAGAGAGAAATAGACAGGAATATTGTATGGTAGAAGTTGCATTCCTTTGAGCGGTCCCCTCCAGCTGAGCACGGGAGGGAGAGAGAGAAAGCGGGATGCGTTGTCTTGTTTTTGTCCGTTGGATGATTCACAAACATGTGTGCCCGTAAGGCCACCAATGCGGTCCCTTACAATACTCCCCCCCAGCAAGGCCCCGATGCGGTAATCGTCTTGCTGACAATTTGAATGATCGCGAAGGGCTTGGGCTTTGGGCAGGAGGCTGAAGGGTGGCGCCGGCCAGCAGGAACTCAAGGAGGATGGCAGTGGGTTGAAGGATGATGTCAACTGGTCCTTCGTTGGTCAGGTCGTCTGGTACAAGTTCGGGGGCGGTGGCAGGCTGCCTGGAGGAGGCATCCAGGGTTCCTGTGGTGGGGTGGGTCATCTTGGAGGGTCAGACATCTACTGAAAGCTCGGGAACAGCGGGAAGCTGAGTTGGGGAGGCGGCGAAGGGTTCGTTGGTGCGTGGGTCGTCATCGTGGGTCGGACGTCTGCCATCGGCTCCTTCTGGTCACTCTGGGGTCACCAGTGTAAGGAAAGGATTGAGCGACGTACTGGCTGGGTGTTGTCTCACAGCCAAGGCAAAATAGAGATTATATTTTGGGCGTCTGTGCTTGTCGACAGACAAACAGATGGCAATTGTGAGAGATAATAAACGTACAATGATAAAACATATATCAATGGAAAGGCCAGGAAATTCCACATATGGACATTTGCATGAAATTCAAGACAGATTAATGAATACAGTGCAGTAGCATAATATATGTGAAATGGCGAGACGTTTGGCGTCTTCACAAACAGAAACATACATACAGTTTGACACAGAAGATTCGGTGGAACATTATGAGTACATTGTGGCGGGATTCCACAACCACACACTCACACTAACAAAAAACAACACATACACTCACCTCGAACTAGGCTAGGCCTACGAATTCCGGACGGGAACTTTTGCCAAAGCAGGAGGAGGTCACGGAGTCACCACAACCGCCGATGATGCCAACGCTCACCACCAACAACAACAGTCCACAACCAAGAAAACAACAAACCAACCAGTACACAACCACGACCCAAAACAGGACTCAAAAAGACTCAACCACGAAGATTCAAACTCACCTCACTAGGAACACAGCTGAAAAAACAACCAGGATATTACACGACACCGATCACGCAACCAAAACAGCCCAAAACCCAAAACACGCCCAAAGTACAAACGCTCCAACCACAAAGCCTCCAAACACCAAATCACATAAACTGAACATAAAAAACACAACCAAACTCCGATCAACTACTGGGAAAACTGTCCTTTTTGCACAATATCTCTGTCCAGACTCCCGCCACGATCACGATCACAGTTCCGCGCACTCCCAAAAAAACAAACACGACACCTCACGGACAATCAAAACGTAAACAAAATAAAACTACACTCTCTAACGATATCATTACCAATCACCTACGCCGTTGTTCTCTCTCTCTCTCTCTCTCTCACACACAAGACGTCGTTGTTCGTTGTTTTCTCTCTCTCTCTCTCTCTCTCACACACACAAGACGTCGTCAAATGCAATAACCTCATTCCTCCATAACATGATCAGAATGCTTGCATGGCAATGCAAGTAGTGGTGATTGTACATGAATCGAGACAACAATGGTTAGAGAGAAATAGACAGGAATATTTTATGGTAGAAGTTGCGTTCCTTTGAGCAGTCCCCTCCAGCTGATGCACGGGAGGGAGAGAGAGACAATGGGGGGATGCTTTGTCTTGTTTTTGTCTGTTGGATGATTCACACACACACACACATATATATATATATATATATATATATATAGAGTGGATGTATGTATTCATAATTACATATTAATGAATATCTGCATTATGTTATTTGATGACCTATCATCCTCATTCAGTGTAAGTAAATCTTCAAATTATCTTAAGGCCATTCTGAACTAAATGAAGCTGGGCTCATATTCTCTGTTTTGGATCCAGTCTGTTGAACATATCCTACACATGTTATTTCCTCCACTTCCATATTAATACTGAGTGAACCGCGCAGATAACGGCCATAATGTGTATGGTCACCTTTTTTTACATCCGCACGGTTTCCGCCTTGTATGAACAGGGTCTAAATGTTTGTGGTACTGTCCATAATAGCACTTTAGTTCTGAGTATGAAATTCAGAGTTAGAGACTCCTGCTGCTGTTCCTTTGGGGATGTCCCCTATGACCCTGATTGTTGGAATGGCTGAAGTGGAGACAATTCAGGTTTGAGGGAGACAGGAAATGCTCCTGCGCTTCATTTTCTTATTTCTCCTCATCTTCTTCCTTGTCCTCTGCTCAGGACCAAAGGAAGTGTAACAAGGTTTGGAAGGCAGTTTTCCGCAAAAAGGATAAGAAGTCTCCATGCTGCAGTCACCCCTTCTTTGGGCATGACGGCAAAACCAGTAACCATCCATGGAGGCTGGTGAGTGTGGGCAAGATGAGTGCTTCATTTTGGGAGGTTACTCGTTGACATCCTCAACTTTGTTAGCCTGCTCATACTGTACATGTGAACTAGTGTACGACTGGTTACTTGCTGTTACCCATGTCAGTTTCTGGAGAGAGGTCCCAACTCTCCTGCTGATCGCACTTCTGAGGAAGTGTGTTTCTTAAAAAGTTGGCATCTTGCAGAAATGTTTTATAATGTTTTGGGATGAAACTATTATATTTCAAGTGTTTCAAGTCTTTTCTTCCTCTTTGTTTGAAGTGCTGTTCTCCACTGTGGTCTTTGGATGCTGACTCTCATACCAACTCTTGGATAGAATTAAGTACTCAGTCAAGTTTATTGTGCCAACTCTCAATGTTGACTTTTGGCATAGACATAAGATGAGTTCAACACATTGTTGTATAAAATGTACTGTACTACAATTACAAACATCCTTTGTACTCTTCTTTGCCTGACCTAGCTGTTTTTGCTGGAAACACTAGACAGGTTGCTGTTGCAAAGAGGTTTGTTTTCTAGTATCAGATTCAACACCACTCAATTTGATAGGAGTTTTATTTTGGCAACAACTAAAATGTGGATCAGTTTCCGCAGTGCAACTGTGGAGTCTTCGGATTGCCAAATATATAAGCAAGGAGCAAATTAATTCCTGCTTTCTGCTGACATCTGAATTCAGGTGTATCAGTTTAGTTTTTTTATTCCCTCATATTTATTTATCTATCACCCTTTCCTAAACTCTGTCTCTCTCTTAGTTTTTTTATTCCCTCATATTTATTTATCTATCACCCTTTCCTAAACTCTGTCTCTCTCTTAGTTTTTTTATTCCCTCATATTTATTTATCTATCACCCTTTCCTAAACTCTGTCTCTCTCTTAGTTTTTTATTCCCCTCATATTTATTTATCTATCACCCTTTCCTAAACTCTGTCTCTCTCTTAGTTTTTTTATTCCCCCTCAAACTTTATTTATCTATCACCCTATCACCTTCCCTAAACTCTGTCTCTCTCTTAGTTTTTATTCCCTCATATTTATTTATCTATCACCCTTTCCTAAACTCTGTCTCTCTCTTAGTTTTTTTATTCCCTCATATTTATTTATCTATCACCCTTTCCTAAACTCTGTCTCTCTCTGGAGGCTGATTTCCCTTTGGAGCCTCTTGGGTTTATAGTATGTTGACTCGGTCCATAAGGGTTTTCAGCTGAAGATTTAAAGAAAGGAAGATGACTTCACTTCCTTGGACTTCCTTGTCACATATCCTCTCCAGGGCTGTTATGGCCAGTCCCTGGACATTGGGGTGAGAATCTGTTAGGCGGATAAATAGCAGATCTGGTAGTAGCAGGGAAGAAAAAAATAGGAAGGCCCCAGAAAGGATAAAGATGAAGACACAGACCAGTTGAGTTTGAGCTGGAAATGCACCAGACAGATAACAATAGAGATACCTCATTTCATGGTTAAATCCAGATGCTGATTAATGAATACATTTGAAAGAAATCTGGGAATGGAATCCAGTGGTTCCAGATACCCCTAAGCTCACCTAAGTTTGTTTTTGAGGGGGCAGTACCTTCCTTCAGGATGTACTTTCCATTGTGCCACTTCTGAAAACCTCAGAGGAATTGTAGAAAAGTAAATACACAACAGGATTTTAAAAAGTAATTTATTAAAGTCTCACTTACAGTGTAAAGTACAAATATACCAAAAAAAGGACTAGTTAAATTTCATTGACAGTTTCAAAGTACAAGTGTACCTGAAAGGACTAGTTCAACTATTTAATAAGAATTTCTCTCATCCTTTTAACTCAAAGGTAGACCAATATAAACCAACTCTCCTTATTCATGATTTGAAAGCTTACATGGACATAAAACATTACACCCAAACACATAACTGATGACAGATCAGTATCGAAGTTTAAGACTTGAAAAAACCACAAATTTAAGAACAAATATATTCAAAACCACATACAGTTTTGGGGTGTCATGCTCTCTCTGAACACAAATTGGAGAACAAATATATTCAAAACCACATACAGCTTTGGAGCATCATGCTCCATTAACACGAGTTGGAGAACAAATATATTCAAAACTACACACAATTTCGGAGCGTCATGCTCCCTCTTTAGAGGGAGCATGACTTTGAAACTGTACAGACACCACCCTACTTACAAACGAGTTACCTTCTGGACAGCCGTTTGTATGCTGAATTGTTTGTAAGTTGGTTACTGTACTCTTCATGCCTATTTAAGTGCAGTTTGATTTAAAATCAATACAGTACTGTATGTTTTTTCATCCTAAAACTACAGAACAGGGGCACAAAACAAAATTTGAATTTGCGGGTGGCAAAGGGGAGCGCACTGAATACAATTTTAATTTGCAATCCAGTTTGTTTGTATCTCTGAATGTTTGTAAGTTGAATGTCCATAAGCAGGGTGGTGTCTGTATGTGCTTTTGAATATATGTGTTCTCCACATTGTGGTTTTTTCCAACTCAACAATCATAACATGCCAAGTATGTTTTGCATATTAAGTGAAAAAAAAAAGAAGTGAAATGTTAAAATGTTTGTCTCCTGCATCACCTAACTAAATTTCTACACACTGTAAACTTAGTGGAGTGGAATGAGGTCAAGGAGGAAACTACAAAATAAGGAGGATATTTTAGTGTCTGTACAGTGTACAAACCATTCCTTAACATAGCCATGCAATTTGGTTTAAATTAATGACTTCATCTGCAATTCTCACACAAAGATAACTTTAGTTTCCATCAGATAACCCACATATTCTCTCTCTCTCTCTCTCTCTCTCTCTCTCTCTCTCTCTCTCTCTCTCTCTCTCTCTCTCTCTCTCTCTCTCTCTCTCTCTCTCTCTCTTTCAGTAAAACTCTTAGTTATTATCACTGCAGTTACACCCCCTTCTTTGCTAAAATCTCTTTGTAACCGTTAACCATTCCAAAACTATATTTTATTCTTACAGTGACCTCTACAGCATTACCATTTATAATAATTTTGACCAACAAAAAATATGAATTCCAATGCTTTTTAATAAGCCATATGCTGCAATGATTAAATTAACCTAAGTCCAATGCCATTACACTACATAACATTGGAGTTCAGTGATATTATTGGTTTGGCAGAGCAAAATTAAAATCTAAAATCATAATTCAGTATTGCCTTTTACTCCAGGAAAACTAAGAATTTATTGATCAGCCAGCCTTATGCCATTCTCTTGTTATCTGATTCACTTTGTATATGCATTACTGTATTATACCTAATGATTCTCAATATTTAAATACTGTACACAGTACTTGATGTAAACATTTCACTACAAACTTTCTTTTCTGTTGCAGTTTAGAAAGAATTCATATAATGCTGCCAGTAAACCAGGCTTTGTTCATGAGGCTTCTTCACTGCGGAGATGATGGTGTTGATGCCACGTGGTTCAGTTGTTTTGTTTTACCATTACTGAATAGTAATACTAAAAATAATACTGTTCTCTTATTTTGGATGGTAACAGCTTCCCTGGACCTTTTCATCTTTGGGAACAGATAACTGAGAGTGGTGGTTTCCTTCTTTCCAAAAATGGTGACGATGATTTAGGCCATGCTGGAAGATATCTGTTTTGGCCATCTTGCAAAAGCTCTATTTCAACAGCAAACTTCCAGAATGTGGATACTCATAGCATGGGCATCCATATTCTGCTGAGGTGAGGCTATGCCACACTATTTATTACTTCAGGTCTAATGTTCCTCTTCCTGGCACTGTGGAATGGTCTTCCTGACTAGATTTTTTATACCAGTGCTCACAAGTTTCAAAAGAGCTTTAACGGTAGTTCTAAGTGTCATGCACCACTGTTGTAGTTTTTTTGACTAAATGTTATCATAAACTGTGACAAAAAATATAAGCAGCTGGGAGCTTGAAAACCTGCTTAGCTCCCTAGGACAGTATTTTAGAAAAATATTGTCCTAGGAAGTAAAGAAAACCTGTTTTCTTTTTTTCCTGCTTGAAAATGGTAGCTGAGCAGGAATTTAAAACATCCCAGCTATATGTTACCTCTGGCCTTTGTGTACTGTATTGCAAGAACATTACTTTGCTTTTTACTCTTACTGGTATTAGTACTTAAAATGTACAAAAAAAGAACCACAGACTGAAATGACAACAAATGAATACGTAAAGATGAATCGTCAAGCACAATATATCACAGTTGTACTATGGCAAGGGAACATGAAAGCTTGAATCTTTAATAGAGTTTCTTTATAACTATTTCATAGTTCTACATACAGACTGCTCCAAGGTAAGACCCTAATGCTGGCATATGGCCACCTTAATCAAAAACAACTACAAGAAGTTCTTCACTGAAATATCAGTTACAGAAGATGGCCAAACAGATTATATATCTTCTGATTTGCTCTATACTCTGCTTTCCATTTTTGGAAAATGAAACCACCACTTCACTTAGTTTGGCTAAAAGAAAGAGAGATCCCAAGAGCCTGCTGACATCCAGACAAGAGAGCAACATTCTAAAAATGGTACCAACACGTGGCATCATGCCATCATCCCAGCCTTAGTTTTGCTGGAGTTTACCCTAAAACCCCTACTGACTAGACAGTATACTGTTCCAATACAGATCTTTTGTTAAGGATTTCTGTTCATTCAAGACTGTCAAGGCTAGCCAGAATTTGTTTTATACATGAGGATGAAAGAACACTACAACAAGAGTATCAGCCTATACCATTTGGCTTCCAGTCAAGGCGTTGAAAAAGACCAATGTAAAAAAAACCCAAAACCTTACCCTGTGGAACACCAAATAGATAGGTTCAAACTCAGTAAAATTGCCATTATCAACTACACTCAGCGTTACTTTCTTAGGAAAAATAATGGTTACTTATGGTAAAACAATGGTAAACCAGGTCAAAAGCAACATGAAAATCAAATTCAATTAATTTTGAGCAATGCTATGCTTATCCATTATGAAGGATGTCTTGGATGCAAATGATTACAGTATATCCAAAGTTGCATTACAACTATTCATTGTTTTCTGAAGGCATACTTGCTTTTAAGAAGCTATTCAAGGTACCTATTTAATTATTTACAGATCAACTTTTCAACAACATATGAAGCCCTTTGGAGTAAACATGGTAATGCATAATTTCTGCTTATCTGGAAAAATACGGTTTATAGGACAACTGTACTAAGTCGGGAGAAACATTCCAGACAAAATTTATAAAAATTATTGGGTAAAATCCATCTGGATCCAAGTCACTCTAGTCTAGGCTGTCTCAGATCTTCATAATATCCACAGAATGAACTGTTTAAGATAGCATAAAGAAGCCTTGTATGTGATGAATCCACTTCTGCAGTCTTGGTCATGGGCTCTGAGAGTTGATAAGTAGCTCTAAACCTTTCTAACAAAAGCCTCCATGGATATTAGCAGCCATCAAAATGCCTTTGTATTTGCCAACTATTAAATCTTAACCTCATTTTAGCATATGCATCTGTCAACCATCAGAAGTCTTCTTTTTAGCCTTTGTGTCAACAAAGTGGTATCTACATGGATGGATTTGTTCAGATCACACAGAAATTGCCATGAGTGGGTCTCACCTCTCAAGCAGACTCTACAAACACCAGATTTCTGGATAAAGGAAGAAGGGAAGACAATTATTTAGAAGATATATGAGGTTACCTGATTACCCCACCAGAGGCCATCACAGTGCCCAAAAAAACACATCAAGGGCCCATCACAGAACTGAGAAGGTACAGTAATACCTTGATCTTACGCACTTCGAGTTGCACAAAATCACAGACATGAACTTTTCATTGGAATCTAACTAATTGGCATACGCAATTTTTTGACAGATGTGCGACATTTGCAAAATCCTCGAGAATCCCTGCAGAAGTAGTTCTGTTTAATTTTTGAAGTAATTTATGTTTTCATGCTTTTATGTGTAAAATTGGTACAGTATTATTTCTATTTTTGTACATAAATATTGTATGATACTAGCATACTTTAGTTAAAATACAGTACAATCAATCAAAATCACAAAACGGCTGTTGAGGTAAACCTCTCTCTCTCTCTCCATTTTAATATTACTTTGATGTATGAGTTGTATCTCTCTCTCTCTCTCTCTCTCTCTCTGAAATAGACTTTTTATGCATATGTAACAAGTATGTTTATTTGCTTTGTATACTACTGTAGGTTTATAGATAAATGTGACGTTACCTTGTTATTAATTTTTTCATATTTTCCATGCAATAATTACAACTTCTTGCATTTGTATCATAAATTATTGCAAATTTTGAACAAATACATATTACTCCCAGTCATTTTTCAGATTCTTCAGAGGGAGGGGGTGTAACCTAACTGTCAGTTATCTTGACATATTGACAGCAAGGGGAGGAAATGTTGCTCACAGATGGTCATAAGGATACTGAAAAATCTCTCTCTTTCTCTTTTTCTCATAAATCATGAATTTCCATCTTTTGATATCTAACATAAGAATAACCTCTCTCTCTCGCTCTCTCTTTCTTTTTCATAAATCATGAATAATTTCCTCTCTCTCTCTCTCTCTGTAATAATTCATACTAATTTCACTCTCTTGATATTTAACGTGAGGACAACCCCCTCTCTCTCTCTCTCTCTCTCTCTCGGTACTTGTAATGAAATATGAATTACAGTAAAGTATTATGATAACTTTCAAATGAAATTACAATGCTTTGGGAGCATGATTTTGTCATATTTAGGGTTTAAATAAGCATTTACTGGATGTATTAGCATTTTTTAGTGACCGTACCAAACTTACTCGAATCCTTGCCTTACATGAGGGGTTCTGGAACCTAACTTCGCCTAAGTTTGAGGTATTACTGTACATCCTGGGTCTCCAGCTCTGCTCTCAGCAAAAACAATACAGTCGATCCCCACCTATTTGCGGTTCCGAATTCGTAGACTTGCCTATTCGCGGATTTCTCTATGGAACACATATAGTATACTGTACATATTATTTGCGGAAAATTCACCTATTCGCGGTATTTTTCAGAGAATTATTCACAGGTTACTGTATTTTCATACCATTTTCATAACTAAAATGTTTTTTTGATAAAACTATTAAAATATTCAGGTATAAGCATTTTTAGAGGGTTTTTGGTGTTTTGAACTATCAAAATAGGCAGTTATAAGCATTTTTAGAGGGGTTTTTAAGTATTTGGGGATTTTAACTATTCGTGGGGGGTAGTGGTATGCATTCCCCGCGAATACTGGGGGCCGAATGTACAGCCTTTTGGCCTAAGAGAAGAACTTGTTATTAACCTGATATGTATCCACCTATGCGTCACATCTTAGGTGCTAGTACTAAACATGGTGGAAGCTCAGTGGGACGACATGTTTAGAACTAGCCCCTCGGGGATCAAAGATATTTTTTAATATAATTTGTCAACTACACAATATAGAAATGGGTGAATGTACTACTTTGATCCCCAAGGGGCTAGTACTAAATACGGCATCCCATTGAGCTTCCGCCATGTTTAGTACAAGCACCTTGGAGGTGACGCATAGGTGGATACATACTGGGATAATATCGGAGAACTTTGCTCTTGCTAACAGTTAACCCAGTTAATGAAGTTTCAACTCTTGCTGCTTCAAGCTTTCAAATATATTTTGGAAACCAGGTCAGACTTGGAAAATTTTTTTCCTTTCATCTAATGGAAATCTCCCACAAGCCCATAATGTTTTTTTCTGAGCACTGTTGTGGCCTCTGGTGGGATAATCTGGTAACCTCTTATCTCTTATGTCAAAATCATCTTCTTCCCTTTTCCCTTCCCTTGGCATTTCATCAAATACAAGGCTGCTAACCTATTCATTCTGAGTTTAACTACCACCTTTCACTATCTTACTTAACCTATATAAAATTACTTAACAAAGTGGATGACCAGTCATGTGTGATCAGCCATCTTCTGGGTCAGAGCAATCAAGTCAGCAGGACCTAACATGACTGGAACTTGCGGGTTGATGATATCATCCCAATAGGAGAGCTGACCTTTGACCTTTACTACAAAGTACTTCCTACATAAATTGATATCTGGCAAGTAGGTTGATGACATGGCTGATTTAGTTACAGTACTTCCACAATTGATGATATCATCCCATTAGGAGAGTTGACCTTTAACCTTTGCTTCAAAATACTTCCTACATAAGTTGATATTTGGCAATATAAAGCAGTGGCATGTCCAGTTTACAAATACATTTTATTCCTGCGTAAAAAACAAGGTGTCTCCTCTGTTTGGACATAAATGAGTATACTCTAAACCAAAGCATATGACCTTTTCAAGGTTTGCAATGCAAGTACAAGAAAATGTTTACATTAATTTTCCTTATCAAGACTCTTAACAAAGATCTTCCGACCATTAAAAATAAGTAACTGCATACATACAAATGTTTAGGAAGACAATTCCGTTGTAATTTACATGCTACTGTATTGACTATTCTCAAATGAAATTTCAATATTCAAGCTATAATTCCCTTCTGCAGCTAATTTTGATTCAAGGTCATAGCTGATAACTCACTGTTGGAAGATCTAATGAAGTATTATGCTCAGCTTACTATGTTTGAAGATTTTCTGGAAAACATCAACATTAAAGTTACGGTAGATGATTTCTGAAAAAATGTTAATTACAAACTGAATTCTAATAAAAATTACTTCTTTTTCATATAATCATATTTTTAAAAATTCTTGGACTATCTGTCCAAAGATCAACTGATAACATGCAAAAACACTAAGATTATTTATGATAGCTTTTACCAAACAAACTTGCACTTTCACAGGTGGGGAAATAGAGTATTAAAATAGAAAAAATGATGGCTAAATGAGTACAGGTGAACTATCTCCAACCAAAAATGGAGGCCCCCGCTCAACTTGAGACCACCTTGATGTGGTGAGGGGGATCTTGAACCCCAGGAATTTGTTCCCAGGTTTGAGTCCAAATGTCCCATACATCATTATATATTTCATTTGATTAACTTTGTGGAATTTTCCACTTTTGCTAAAATTTATTGGACCTGATAAATAGAAAAAGATATCATAGCTGGGACTGGGTTTACAGTTGACCCCTGCCTATTCGTGGTTCCAGATTCGGGAACTCACCTATTTGCAGATTTCTTTATGGAACATATATACACAGTACTTGTGGAAAATTTGCCTATTCGTGTTATTTTTCTTAGAGAAATATTCACAACTTACTGTATCTTCATATAATTTTCATGACTTAATGCACTTTTTGTGATAAAACTATTAAAATATTTAGGTACATGCATTTTTAGAGTTTCTTTTTTGTGTTCTGAACCAAAATAGGCAGTTATGTAAAGTCCCCGCTCAATGTGTTCTCTATGGAGAACATCCCGTTTTCTGCAATGCCTTTCCCGACCTAAGGTCGAGCGGAATATATATTTATCATCACGATTGTAAACTGTGTGCAGTATATGTTGTATTTCCAAGCAATCATGTATTATGTACAAGTAACAAGTTATTTATTTCATATGTCAGACATTATTTATCACTATGTTCTCTGTATGAACCTGTCCTGTTTTTAAGGAACTAGTTTGACCTCAGGTCACCTGTAAATCTTTGTACCAGCGGTCTCTGTAAACTACACAGACGTCCGCATCCCACTTTATAAGCAGCTAACTTTCATCAATAAATCAGCAGTACTTGTCTCCCTGCTTATTATTTAACACCTCTCTCACAGATCTAAGCATTTTTAGAGGGGTTTTAAGTATTTGCAGATTTTAGCTATTCATGGGGGGTAGTGGTACGCATCCCTGCGAATACTGGGGGTCGGCTGTATATCCGAAGCTAAATAATGTTTGGACTTGACAGACATCAGATTAACAGCTCAAGGGAGGAACTATTCTTTAGGGCTGGGCCACAGATTCCAGGGGGGTCTGGTTCTGGGGATAGGACACCTGGCATTCTATCCAGTTTGCCCGTAATATGATTAGGGTGGGGATGATTGCATTTTTGTAATACCCTCAGTCAATCCTTGAAAGTGGGTTTGTCTTACACATGGGCCACTCTAATGGTGTTGTGCCATCCCCTGTCGGGCAGGGTAGGGGGTGGACATTTGGGATTTGGCTCTCACTTGTGCCGTTAGAAGAAGAATAAACTCCATGAAAGGCTGATGATATCATTTTAAGGTTTCAGGTTTAATGTTTTTTTCCCCTCTCAAAACTTTATGTCTAGTAGCTATAAGGATTCAAATACCCCTAGGCCCTTTGATGACACTGTTTTGGCACAGATGATGACCTCTGACAAGGCCTCGACAAGAATGACAACTCTTGGCATGAACCTGACCATGGATATGGAATGCTCCAGTGGTGATACTACCTCTCAGGGTAGTCATCTCAAATTGAAAAATGCCAGTGTGGGAACACAGTGGATAATTTGAAAATATTGTGTAGAGCACATTCCCTTGGAATGTGACTACGAAACTCTCTCTGTTTTGTTTGCTAGTTACGGTAAAATAATAGAGTTAAGGATGAATTGATAAATATGAAGGAAAATGGGAAGCATGGGTAACTTTTGAAAAACATGAAGCTGCACTAAAGCCAGCAGCAATATTAACCCTTAAGGGATGGGCTAAATATATATCAAGCACACCCCCAGACTGGGCAAACTTTAAGGTTGGCCAATTTAAAAAAAAAAAAAATCATCAATGGAAAGAGGAAGATATGCAAATGCACATGGTGTATGAAATAAAAATTTCTAAAAATTTTTCCCTACCTTCCACAGGAAGTTGAAAGTGACTATTTACAACCCTGTGTGGAGCCTCTTTTACAAGACACTCATAAAAATATGTTAACTTTACCAAGTTATGCATGTTTTTTCTAATAATTTATTTTATTTCATTTTGTAAAATGATAATTACAGCTCACACAACACATTACAGATAAGAACTAAAACCAGTAACACATTCTGAGTATATTTGTTGTATGTAAAATATTTACGAGATTTACTGAGATGGGGAGATACAGTAACTTTTTGTGAGGTATACAGTACAGACAGTCCCCGGGTTATGACGGGCTTGGCTTACAATGTTCCGAGTTTACGATGCTTTTCAAATATATTCATAAAAAACTATTTCCTGGGTTACAACGCATGTTCCAGGTTTACGACGCTGACAGCGCTGACCCGACGTAAGAAATATGGCTCCATAATGGCAGAATGGTCAAGTTTTGGAGGTTTTTCTGTTGAAAAACTAAATATAAATGCAGGATACATTGTTTTCAAGACACCCAAAGGATTAAAAGTAAGGTTTTCTTAAGATTTTCGACGGTATTTTGAACGACGCCAGTCCGACCACGATCAGAAGAAATATGCATCCAAAACGGCAGAATGGTCAATATTTGGAGGGTTTTTTTTTTAAATAAAAACCTTAATATAAATGCAGGGTTTGTTGTTTTCAAGACACCCAAAGGATTAAAAGTAAAGTTTTCTTACGATTTTCGACAGTATTTCGGACGATGCCAGTCCAACGCCGATTGGAAGAAAAATGCATTCAAACTGGCAGAATGGTCAATATTTGGAAGGTTTTTATTATGAAAAACTCAATAATAAAAATGGAGGATTGGTTGTTTTCAAGACACCCAAAAGATTAAAAGCAAGGTTTTCTTACGATTCTGGGCGGTAATACTTCACATGACTCAGTCCAACGAATACGATGGAAGAAAATTCACATTCGTGGATTTTTTCATACAGCAATATTCACTAATTGATGATTTTTATTTCATTTTCATGACTAAATAAATTTTTTATGATAAAACAATTTACTAATTTTAAAATATTAATATTAAGGTAACCACAGCAAAGTACTGATAAAAGTTAAATTAAAATCCCATGACATCATAAAACTGCTTACCGATGTAGTCACTTCATTCAACCTCTGTCTCTCTCTCTCTCTCCTTGAATAATTCATGAATAATTTCACTCTTTTGAGATTTAAGTAAGGCCAACTGCCCATATCTATCTTTCTCTCCCCAAATAATTCACAAATAATTTCACTTTTGAGGTTTAAGTAAGGCCACCCACCCATATCTCTCTCTCTCCCTGAATAATTCCACTCTTCAGATTTAAATAATGCCAACCGCCCATATCTCTCTCTCTCTCTCTCTCTCTCTCTCTCTCTCTCTCTCTCTCTCTACTGCATATATCCTTCAAAGAAATATGGATTACTGTGTATATAAACATAAAAAAATATACTAAAATCCCATCATCGGTTGTGTGACAATTTTCTTATTGCTTTGACGTAGGCTACGATATTGGCTCGAGGGATTAGAAGTAGCCAATAACAGAGTTCCTAGCAACCCCCTCTCTCCATGGCGATATGCTATTGGCCAGAAGGACTGACAGTACCCAATAACAACTTGTAACAACCCTCTCCTCCTCCTCTCGCCCTCCTTGACGGTATGCTGTTGGCAGAAAGGGTGGGATTTTAACCAACAACAACACAAAGCTTGCACCTCACAGGCTTTGCATACACTAAAAGGAGGGTGAGTGGTATTTTCTCTCTCTCTCTCTCTCTCTCTCTCTCTCTCTCTCTCTCTCTCTCTCTCTCTCTCTCTCTCTCTGAGATAAGAGAGAGAGAGAATGTGACGGCACATGAATTTTTTAACAAATTTGTGGGAGATGGTGAGGACTAACCATGTTTGTATGATAAATAAATGACTTACCTAATAATAAGTGCTAATTTTCAAATATTAATAAGATTAGATAATAACAATAATGTATTGTAAATTATTTAAATTTTTAAACAAAGAAATATCACACCCTGTCTTTTGCTCAAAGCTTTGAAGCTATGGAGGAGGATGGAACTGGCATATATGTCAAATTACTTGACATTTCTGACCAAGGGTAGACGATCAATTTCTCCCTTCCTTCCTTTCTCTCTCTCTCTCCAAAAGGTAGAAGGAGAAATGGATAGATATATTATAAACAGATACTTAGTTCAGCCCTTCACTCTCCCAGGAAAAGATACTGCTAATTTGAGTCTTTACCTATGCACACTTTTTGTGTGTGTGTGTGTGTTCACAGTGTTTTACAAATGTATAGTAAAGGTAGTAGTACATCTTTGGAAGACAAAGAACAAAAAACAATTTTTTGTTGTTGTCAGTTGCAGTCAAGAGAAATGGATTAACATTCCTTAAGAGATTAAAGAGATAAAACTCTCTCTCTCTGGCTGGAAAAGCGTACTAATGTTTAGGATGACTTTGAAATAATATCAATAATATAATTTCAAAGAATAAAATAGTAATAGGATAATAATTTAAGCTATATTTGATGTAGGATGATACTTAAAAGTAAAATTGGGGGGACACTGTAGTTCTGTGAAATTCCAAGTCTTTTTCTGGTAGATAAGCGGTGAGGCAGTCTCTCTCTCTCTCTCTCTCTCTCTCTCTCTCTCTCTCTCTCTCTCTCTCTCTCTCTCTCTCTCTCTCTTTTATGAAAGACTCAATAAAAATGCAGGTTACATCATTTTCAAGATACTCAAAGGATATTCAAAGGATTAAAAGTAAGGTTTTCTTACGATTTTCGACAATTATTTCGATTTACAACGATTTTCGGCTTACAACACGGCGTCAGAATGGAATCCCCGTCGTAAACCGGGGACGGCCTGTACAAGTTTTTTCTAATATTTCTTCGCACTTTTCTTTGCAAAACAACAATTACAGCTGACATACTATCGTAAAAGATACCAACTAAAATCAACAGCAATCCCTGGGTATATATATATGAGCAAATAAATAAATAAGACGTCCTGGAGTGGCAGAGAGGCAGTACGTTCCCCTCTGAAATCTTAAGGCATACTGACCAATGTCTCTACCATGCTTAGCTAAATAGTTGCCATAAGTCATTTATGGCCCATTGTGAAGTGCTATGAATTGCAGACAATATGAATATGAAGAGGCAGCTGTATGTAAAGCTAATACTGAACATATACGTAAGCATTAGTTATGCTAAAAAATTAATTGGTCAGTCAAAGACCTATGCTATGGCTCTGAATTCCGTAGCTCCTACAAAACTCAAGCTGACAATGTAGCACCTTTACCTGCTGTAAAAGTAAGAACTCCTGAGACTAAGACCCAGTCATCTGGTCTAGGTGCTCAGCCTGCTAGGGCTGACGCACCCCTCTTTGAGGGAGATGTGCCTACTTACAGCATACAGTAGAATCATCCCCAACTGATGAGACCTTCCCCAAAAAAATGGAACAAGAACAAACTAAAGTTCCAAAGAGAGTAAGAACTCCTTGTTCCTCTCCTCCACCTGCTCAAAGTATGGAGATTTCCAAACCCCATAAAAAGTGCAACAAGAGTGAGGCCAACAGTGAGGGTGCTTTTGCCTCAGGAACAGCCAAGGATCAACTTCCTTGGATAATAAGAAAATAGTAGTTGAAGTCCATTCTGCTCCGTATCAAAAAGCCAATAAAAAACATAATGGAGCTAATCATAAACCACATACTGTTTTTCATGACAATCTAAAGAAACTCCCATAAAGTCCCATAAGCAAAATAAATCAAAGAAATAGTATAGATTACAGTAGAACTGCCCTTGGCAGATCGTAGCACTAAAAATTCAATATGGACATTTTACAATGGAACTATAAGAGACTAAGGAATCTTTCAGAAATTCTAAAAGTATTACTGCATGAGCATATGCCAGGGGTTGTATGTCTCCAAGAAACTAAATTAGGGAATGCACTATACAATCCAGGTCTAAACTATGAGATCTATAAGATGAGCCCCACTGATGGGGACCATGCCCATGGAGGTGTTGCAATAATTACTACTAAAACATTGCAACATTTATGGTTCCCATGAACATGCAGCTTCAAGCTATTGCTATTCAGGCTACTTTTGACAGTTGTGGCGGAATTCACACCCACAAACAACACAACACGCAACACTCACCCTGATCTTCGGTTGCTGGAGATGGATAAGGTCCACGGTCGCCAATCACAGCACACAACCACAAAACAAAAACTTAAACCGACCCTCCACCAACAACGAACAAACAAAAAAAAGAAGAGACACAAGAACCATTAATGTTGGTACCAAAAAAAACAGACGAACTTCCCGTTCACTTTCAAGGTTGGACCTCAACTGCCCAAGACTTCCCCAAAACCGAAAAACTCCCGACAGACCGACAGACAGACAGACAGCGCCGTAAAACGAACTCCAACAACCGAACCACTCACAACGACAATTACACTCGCTCTCTCTCTCTCTCTCACAAAACGTTGGGAAATGCTAAATAAAAACAAATTTCTTCATCCCTCTATACAGTGAAATCACACTCTGCTCTTTTTACCTTCTGCTGAGATGTAGGTTCACTCTTAGTGACATTCAAGGTTTAATTAATCAACTTCCTCCTCGTTTTTTACTACTTGGTGATATAATGATCTTACACTTTTTAATGATGGTATTATGACATGTCATAATACCTATACAAGTGATTCATCTGCTATCGACTCAAGTATTTGCTCTTCTTCTCTCTATCTGGATTTTAACTGTAGATGAATTTCTACATGACAGTGATTGATTTCCTAATCATCTGAAGGTTGTGAGAAATGTCCCCTCGAATTTTCCTGTTCAGTGGAAGGAAAAGGAAACAGATTGGGTCAAATTTCAAGAAGGTATTAACCTATCCCAGGAATTTGAGCTCTTCAAGTCCTATATAAAGGCTTATGAGTACTTTGCCTCTGAAATATTGAGTAGTGCTGAAAACTTAATACCTAAGACCAAAGGGAAACCACGCATACCTGCTGTTTCATGGTGGGATAAAACCTGTGCTAATTTGATTAAAATTTCCAAGAAATGTTATAGGCATTATAAATCCAGTCAATCTGCAACAGCAAAATCTACAGTATTTACCAACGAGTTATGGCAAAACAGAGAAAATATTTTGGAGTAAAAAGAGAATCCTGGCTTTTTTATATAAATGGTATAAATTCTAAGACCCCATCCAGGTTAATCTGGAAAAAGATAAGAAAACTAAGTGGCACATACGTTCCATCGCCAACGCCTTGTCTGGAAACCAATGGAGACCTTGCCACCAAGCCTGATGAAGTTGCTGAAAAACTGGATGAGCATTTCTCTGAAGTATCGAGTCCTAAAAACTATTCAGCTCAGTTTCAGAAAATTAGGAATTCAATCATTTCCCTTAATTTAAATTCTAGAAATGGTGAATCTTATTATGCCAAGTTAACTTTAAGGGCATTAGCACACTTAAAAATCTTCCAGATTCAGCTAAATCTCATCTTCTTAAAATCTTTAACAAAATATGGGAAACTGGTATTCTTCCCCCTTCTTGGAAGATTGCATTTTTTTGTCCCCATTAAGAAACCATTGAAAGATCCAACCCTTCCTACAAGCTATCGGCCAATATCTCTTACAAGTTGTGTGCAAATTGTTTGAGAAAATGGTGAATTCTAGGCTAATGTGGCATCTTGAGAAAAATGGTTTGTTATCATCTGTCCAGTTAGGCTTTGGGAGAAATCGTTCCACTCTGGATCCACTACTAAGATTATTATCCCAAATTCAGCAAGGTTTCTCAAAATGCAGTCAGACTATTGGTGTCGTCTTTGATCTCGAAAAAGCCTATGACACTACTTGGCGTTTTGGTATTATGTATTAAGCGGCTTCATGACATGGGAGTACAAGGTAATATGTTAAATTCCATCAGCTCATTTCAAAGTGATAGGTATATTTAAAGTTAAAATTGGAAATACCTTGTCTAATGCTTTTGAGCTGGAGGAAGGCGTCCCACAAGGCAGTGCTGTGGCTATAAACAGCATTGTTGAATGTGTCTCACCTCCAGTAAAGTCATCTTTGTTTGTACTGTAAATGACCTCGCTATATATGTCACTACTTATGGTGCTATTGCACCTTGTTATTTCTTGCAAAAGTCAATTAATGCAATCAGCAATTGGGCTGATGACAATGGCTTTCGATTCTCCCCTTCCAAAATTGTGGCAATTCATTTTACTAGAAGTACTCAAAAGGAAACCATTCAAAATATTAAGAGGAAATCCCTTAACATTTTAAAAGTAGTCTCAGGTTTTAACTGGGGTGCTGATAAGAGGTCACTTTTACGGTTATATGACTCATTATGTAAATCTAAGCTTGAGTATGTTGCCAAGCCTATTCTTCAGCAAGTGCAAGCAAACTTAATGAGTTGGATGTAGTTCATCATGCTGGTCTAAGAATATACTCTGGTGCATTTAAGACATCACCAGTTGAAAGCTTATACTATATACTGACGCTGAAGAGCTCCCTCTAGATGTACGTCGAGAGGAACTGGGACTGCGGTATATGATCAAATTAAGAGGTTCCCCTGAAAAATCTACAGCATCCATTCTTGACCAAAATGATGCACATCACTTTGCAAATGCTAGAGCATCCAAGCCTTTTCCTCTAAGAATTAATGCTACAGTTGACAATGTGTCTATCAAAAACCAAAAAATTAAGGCAATACATTGCCCTACGTTGCCTCCTTGGTTGATGTCAGAACCATCAGTCTGCCAAAAAGCTGCTGTTAAAAAATCAGTTAATGTCCAGGAAGTGAAGGCTCATTTTCTTGATCATGACCAAATACATACGGGTTCTGTTAAACTATTCACTGATGGATCAAAGACATCAAGTGGCATTGGTTGTGCTGTTATTTATGGTAATACCTCATGTGTGGTCACACTATCTAATAATGCCTCTATTTTTACAGCTGAATTAACTGCATTAGCTAAATCTCTTGAGATTGTTTCTACTCTATAGGGTAATACTTTCACCATATACTCAGATTCCTTTAGTGCACTCATGGCCATTAAGCAATATAACAGTAAACATCCAATTATTATTCAATATATTCAAGAATGGTTGTACAGGCTTGCTTTCAAATTCAAATTAGTCCATTTTTGCTAGGTCCCTGCCCATGTAGGCATTGTAGGTAACAAACTTGCCAACCAAGAAGCAAGGGATGTCATTCTAAAGATGACATTCTATTCCACCATATTCCCGCTACCTATACGAAATGGACTGTTCGCTCATATATAAAAAATAAATGGCAAGCATGTTGGTCTTCTCCCCTTCTGGCCAATGATAAAAAGTACAGGAAGATCAGACAAAATACTGAACATTGGCCATCTGGATTCTAACAAACCATAAGGTAGAAATTGTATTATGTGGTCTGAGAATTGGCCATACTCGATTGACCACATTCCTTTTAGAGGGGGGGGGGAACTGCACTAGTCTGTATACAGTGTGACTCTCCTCTTACTGTGGAACACGTTATTAAACTGCTGTAGGTATGCTGCAGCATGACAGACATGGGTTGGTGGGCAGGGATATAGCAGAACTCCTTGGTCCTGATGTAGTTGTTAATAACACAGCTGCATTCTTTAGAGACATTAACCTTTATAATGAAATTTAGTACTGACCTCTTGGTATGTTGTCAAGTGTAGTATATACACTTTTGTAGTTGTGTATATAACTATGTTTATGTATATTTTTTTTTTTACTTTATTTTACACTGCAAAGGTTATATGCATATCCTAAATGCAGTTATAATTTTTTTTATGGGGAATATCAGTTTTTGCCAAATGTCACTTTTTACCATAGTTTTAAAATCATTCTTTTATTTTATTTATTTAATTTATAAATTCATTGCCATAACTATTCATCTCAAACCAAATTCATTATAGCGCTGAATAATCCATCGGATTCCAGTGCTTGGCTTCAAGCCTAAATTTCATATTCCATTCCATTCCATTCCCAAAAATGGAGGGGAAACTTTTAAGTTCATTCGGTGCCGCTCACTGATATGTTGCCAGATCAATCAATTTGCAAAATAAGTATCAGTAGGTTGAGAGTACTACAAGTAATTCAAAATATTTGGTGGCCTTCAAAAACAAAATCACTCCAAACATCAAATAACACCACACAGTTCTTCAGATGCAATTTGTAGTCTGGGAGAGGCAAGATGCCAAGAAAAATGATGTGAAAGATGAATACAATACTACTGAGTTATTTTCTTAACTGACATCATAGAAAAAGATGTTACAAAGACTAAGGATGCTGTCAATTTAAAGCTTCAGCAAAGTTTGACAGTCAACTAAAGAGAATTAAATCATCACCCAGGGATTTACATCTTATATTAGGTACCCAAATCAAGATTATGAAGTTCATTTACTAAGCAGAAACAAAAATCACAAGGAGTACAACTCAAATGTACTTTGAGAATCTTAAAAAGTTTGCATCTGATTCTCACAGTAGTCCTGGAAGAGATTCTTATATGAAGTACGGGATAGCAGCTCAGGAGATGGTATTAAGGTAGTTGGGAGTAAAAAGCACTCAACTTTGCGCTGTGCAACGGAGAAGTAATGAGTATTAAAGCAATGATTTGTATTTTTGGAAATGTCCACAGAATATGCTAAAAGGTTACAGGGCCTAATGTTCAAGCAATGATTTGTATTTTTGAAAGTTTAAAGAATATGCCAAAAGATTACAGGGGGCATCATGTGGAGAATAAGACATCTTGGGAGCTTTTGTAAGTCTCTATTGTTAATGAGCTCCATGCTATCTGATCAAGCAATCTATACCAGGGGATGGAATTCATTTGTTCTCTCTCCTTCACCCTGGAGTGCATAACAATGATGCAGCCTCCAGGAAAACATTGTAATCCTCAACCATCCTGAAATTTCCAAAGATGCAGGCAGTGATGGTTTGCCCTTTCATTATCACCGATGGTGTACAGTACTTTAACTTAAAAGGTAAGGCAGAAATTAAAAATGATAAATGTAGGATTCTGGAGTTGATTTCTCTGCACCAGTGAACTAAGGCTTTTTTATGCAAACACAAGATTTACATTTTTGTAATATTAAATAGAAGTCTGTTAAGAAAACAAAGCGAAACAAAGCCATACCTATAAGGTGATCCATATAAGGGAGAAGATGGTCATTAAAGCATGGCACATCCAAGTCACACATGTTGCCTGGGATTCATCCCAGTACTTCTTATGTAAGTCAACAAGTGCTCGTGGGTATGAGTATTCCTTCCCAGCAGCCCTGGAAAGATTTTTCATTAGAATTTAAAATAGTAAATACATATTCCTAACTATGAAATAACACAAACTATTATTAAAAGTGGCATAAAATATTGATTGAAATGCATCTTTTTGGGGGCACAATTCTCTTATGAATTTAAAATGAAAATAACTGTACACATACATAAAAAACTAGAATAATTCCCTCTTTCAAAATGAAATTCTGAAGACTGAAGACCTTTTAAGGTCACTAACCTATACCTTAACAGCCTTTGGGAAACTTGGTTTTCTTTGAAGAATTCTAATCATTGCTAATATACAAATACTTATTTGCTCACTACATCTCCATTAATCAAACACTGCCTTTCATGTGTGCAACAGAATCCTGGTTGCACCAAACAGCACTGTTCATGATTGAGACTCCCACTGCAAATGCCAAGACTTGTATATGATGCTTCGGTTACTTCTCTTTCTCTCTCTCTCTCTCTCTCTCTCTCTCTCTCTCTCTCTGAGTACATTGCAAAATGGTGGCCTTTTGCAGACCATATTGTCTGCTACAAGATTCCTGATAAGAAGCACAGGCCATATCTACACTACACGCATACAGGGTAAAGGTTTGTTTCAGCCAGATTACCACAGTGAAAAAGCTATTTAACCGGCATTTACAATGGACGAAACAATCAAGAAAAGGCAGCCCTTGGCAAGAGATACAGGAGGTAGCCTACTCCTCAATTTGGGACCATTTCACTTCTGTCAATAGGTTTTCAGAACATACTTTGTCTGCTATACTCAACTACTGTCACATGTGTGATAGGTGGTTTATAAACACTTCAAAATTTAAGAGTACTCACTTAACTGATGCTGGATATATAATTCCATCTTTAGGACAACTTCCTTGATTTTCAGCAAGCTCCTTGTCCTTAATACCATCACAGTCTACGACATGAAGGGAATGGTCGAAACAGATCTTTATCTGGTACAGTTCATGTACTTTGGTTTTCTGAAAAAAGGAAGGAAATAAGATATGTTTAGTAGTAAACACTTCTGTTCCCTGGTCAATCTAAGCAGATTATCAAAGCAAATACTGTACAGACACCACCCTACTTATGAACATTCAGCTTACAAACATTCAGAGATACAAACAAGTGGGATCGCAAATTAAAATGTGTTAGCAGCACTTCGCTTTGACACCCGTAAATTTTGTTTTGTGCTTGTTCTGTACATACAATACTGTATTCTGCACATACAGTGCTGTATTCTGTATATACAGTGCTATATTCTGTACATACAGTAATGTATGTACAGGGTACAGTTGACCCCCGGTATTCACGGGGGATGTGTACTGCTACCCCTACGAATAGCTAAAATCCGCAAATACTTAAAACCCCTCTACAAATGCTTATACCTGAATATTTTAAGAGTTCTATCACAAAAAGTGCATTTAGTCATGAAAATTTAATGAAAATACGGTAATTTGTGAATATTTCTCTATGAAAAATATCTTGAATAAACAAGTTTTCTACGAATAATGTATATATATGTTCCACAGAGAAATCTGCAAATAGGTGAAGCTGCAAATCCATAACCACGAATAGGTGAAGCTGCAAATCCAGAACCGCAAAGAGCCGGGGATCCACTGTATTATGTTTTAGGATGAAAAAATGTACGGTACTCTGTCGATTTTATTTCATACTTTACTTAAATAGGCATGAAGAGTACAGTAACCAACTTACAAACAATTCAACATACAAACGGGCATCTGGAATGTAACTCGTTAAGTAGGGTGGCGGCTGTAAGAGTTCTTCAGTGTTCAGCAGAAATCGCCATACATACCTTATTATAGATACAGTCCACGTGAGGATTTACTCCAAACATGTCTTTTATAGCCGTGAATATTTGTTCGCGGGTGTAAGCGTTCACGTCATCAGGATAAATGTTGGCATGACCCAAGACTGCTACATAATCATAGTGGGTTACCCAGTCCAAACCTACAGAAAGAGAACAAAGCCATTTACAAGGATTAACAAAATAAAAACTCACAAAAACAATCCAAAACTGAAAATAATTATTCATGCCTGAAGGGAAATCACAGTACTGACATTCACCTCTAAATGCTTTTACTCATTTCATTGATGGCCAGAGACACCTAACCCAATCCAAATATTTGCAGATCAAATAAAAATCTCTGAGATAACAAGGTCCAATACAAGTTGTAAAGGCTTTTGACAGCAAATCTCCACAAGAGACTGAAACAAAAACCACTACAAAATCTTTTAATGCTTTGTTTAACCACAATGGCCTAATCTCACCACATCATTCACTTTCTGTTTCATGTCCTCCTCAAAATAATGTTCCCATTTATATCATATTCTTCTGTTGCAAAGGAAATCAATTGTTTTGTTAAAACCATGCCACTCAGTTCTGGTATTTTATAATGAACCACAAACATTGGTTCAGTGCTCATGTACTAGCTTCTGAACTTTTCCACTTATTTTTGTGAAACTCAGCTTCAAGACTGATCAGTCTTCAATCTCATAGTTTGGGTACAGTATGAGTTCTAGCCCACTTGAACACCAACCACCTCTGCAGCTGATGACGCATGCAAAGCTCCCGCCATAAGGGAAGTGTGCACTTCCTCCTCAAAATAAGGGCAGCACTCACCTCAATTGGTGTGCTCTCTTTACAGCTCAACAGCAACCTAGTACTACGACTTTAACCCTTAAAGGACGGGCTAAATATACACTTCAATGGAAAGAGGAAGATAAGCAAATGTAAATGGTGTAAGAAAGAAAAATCTTTAAAAATTTTCTGTACCTTCCACGAGAAGTTGAAAATGCTAATTTTACGAAGTTATAAATGTTTTTTCTAATAATTCATTTGATTTTATTTTGTAAAATTATAATTGCAGCTCACACAATATCATAACAGATAAGAACTAAAATCAGTAACAATTTCTGAGTACATTTATTGTAAAATATTTACGAGATTTACTGAGATGGGGAGATGCAGTACCTTTTTGTGAGGTATAAATGTTTTTTCCAATATTTCTTTGCACTTTTCTTTGTAAAATTACAATTATAGCTGACATACCATAAAAGATAACTCAAACCAACAGTAATCCCTGGGTATATTTATGAGCAAATAAATAAAAAGACATCATGGGACAGAGAGGGGCAATACATTCCCCCATCAAGTCTCAAGGCACACTGATCCCCCTCTGTCCTGTGCTGAGCTACTACAGTTGCCATAAGTCATTTATGGACCATTGAAATGATATGCACATCTTTCCCGCTAAATTCATCCAAATCGTATGGCGCGTAATATTAATACTCGTATGAGTTAGCCCATCCATCACTCAAAACCTGTTATAGATTTTTTATCATATGATGATGCCCATCCATTAAGGGTTAACTCGGGAGCACTCGCACCTTTTGTTGCGTGAATGCCCAGCACAGCCAGCGTACAAAATACTTCTTCAGTGCTTTCTCCTGTCATTTCTGCTGCTCCTAATATTATCCAAACCTCAGGGAAGGCTGATGTAAAGGTTTCCTGTAATTCAACAGAGGGCATGATGGGTCATCAGGCTTGATTAAAGCAGTCTCATTTGGATTCTCCTTCATTTCTCATTTCTGAGCAGTCTCGGCATCGTCACACAGGTGAAACCTTGTTCCCACCTTCCTATATTTTAGAGAACCTTGAAATTTGTGTTCTATTAAAAGAGCAAGATGATTTGTGTTCTCTTAAAGGAGGCAGATAATGATAGCCATATTTATTCTTTAGGATGGAGTTTCTTTCAAGAAAGCTCTCAACTAGGGTTGGGAGATAATGCACGTACAAAAGCAACAAGAACTTCCATATTGTCTCAGCGGCTGAACTTAATGCTAACCTTAAGCCCAAGGAGCCATCATAAGGATTTGAACTTCTGACAGCTGTTGCTAAGGATGCTGTCCTCTTGGAATTAGAAGAGAAAAGGCCGAGGCTCTGAGGCTCAGGTAGTTAAATCCTTGACAATTCATAGCCAAGAATAACAAGTGATAGATTTCATATAAGTACTATATTGTGATTTATTGACAATAATAACGGAATGCAAAAGCAATTTTGTAATCCAGTTGAAACTACTATTCAGTTTGCAGGAGTCAGTTCCAAATTTGTTGTTGGCCAAGCCAGAGCCAGAAGCCAACTGAGAGGAAGAATTACCCATTTTAACTTGTTTGAACATATAACAGCACACTATGCAATTTACTCTGTCAATGCAGTCATCAACATGCTGAATTTGTTACAGAAACATTCAAAAGTACAGTGCTCCCCACTTTTTTGCGGGGATAGGTTCCAGAACCCACCGGGGAAATGCAAAATCCCCTTTAAAAATGCTTATAGTTGCTTATACATGCCAAATACCCTGTACCCCTTAAATTAAAACTTTTATAACTGTGAATACACAGAGTTGCTCTATGGAAAAAAAGCAAATTATTGATAGTTTTAGAGAGATGGTCCACAGAAAAATTTGCAAATTGGTGAAAGTTCCTGCAAAACAGTGAAAGAAATGTTCCACAACAATCTGCGATAAAGTGAATTGTGAAAAAGTGGGGGTCCACTGTGTTACATTAAAAATACCAAGCTAAAGGAGAGGACATTAAAGGTACGTAAGCCACACAAAATCACTCTTCCAAACTGGCTACCTATAAGTCTGACTCCAGAATGTTACCAAATACACAGTTCAAAGAAAAATTAAATTTTTACAAGTTCAACTGTACAGTGCTTCAAGTATCTGTAATAACAGACTTCAAGATAATTATCATCAAAAGGAAAAAGAGCACTAATAAAAGAAGCCAACTACAGTAAGTCAAAGCCTTTCTTTTACTGAGAAATGACAATAAAAGTGTAAAAAACAGAAGACTATCTATTTACCAAAAAAAAATTAAGACATTGAAAAATAAACGATGGATAACTGTAATGAGAAATATACTTAAACAATAAAAGGTTCAATCTGCTCTATGTGTACATATTAGAACTTGAAAAATGACATGCTGAACATAATCATGTAATATGTAAACAGGTTAGTGAAAAAAATCTCTGCTTCATCATGCTTCCACAATATGATGGCCATGAATAGAAATATAAGAGTTGCTGTACTGAAGAGCAGCCATTGTTGTGCAGGTAACACTGATTTGGACACATTGGTGAACTTCTCAGAGAGAGATACTTTTCTCCAGGAGAAAGGAAATTAGAGGTACAAACAGCTATCTCATCCAGAATATCTCCATGCTGGGTACAGTTATGACAGTCATGGGGATAGAAATTTTATCCCATTTCATATACTTATCATAAACGTGTGGGTAGGATAAGACATCACCCAAGTATACTGCCCATACTTAAGATATAAGCATGATAACCATATGATGTTCAATATAAATATATGTAGATTAATCATGCCAAGAGGCAAACACAATTTGTGAAAGCCTAATTTTAGCTCATACTCAGATGGCAGAATAAGAAGACAATCTTGATTTATCTAAAGAAACAAATTAATAAATGAAAACTTGAACACTTTATTGATGAAACAAGAGAAAAAATCATAGTTATTACCACCGTGTGCAAGACAATTTTTGTATTTCTGTTACTGACACAGAAATGTTGGGGAGATATTAAGGGTTACAACCAACCAGAAGTCTCTCATCTTCTCAGAAAGGAAAAACTCCCATCTTGGTAAATCCTCAGCCTTGCGGTCCTCTCAGGCACAGAGGTTATAAGATCTTGGTGAGAGCAATCAGATTTGCTGACCACCAGCACCAATATGCAGTAAATGTGCCTCACTGTTGAACTTCTCAGTTCCAGAGGTCTTTTATTCCTAACACCACTGGACTGTGGAACAGTCTCCCTGAGGATGTTGTGCAATTGGAACTTCAGAAGTTCAAGTGCGGAATGCAATGCATTAATACCTTAATCAATTCTCCTTGTATTTTAATAATTTACTTGCATTTTTATATACAGTAATTACTTATTAATTTGTTAAATTTATTTTTTCTTTTTTAATAAGTGATCTCTTCTTTCTGTATTTCCCATTACCTTCTGTTATTTCTTTGTAATGAACACTATATTCTTGGGAAGCTCGAATTTCAAGTCAATGGCCCATTTGGTGGGCTTGTTTTATATGAATAGGGTTCATCCTCTGAATAATAATAATAATCATAATACACGAAGGGGTGGTATAATAACACTACATGAGGGAACATGGCAGTCCCACCCAACGCCAGTAGATTGTAAGGAGCACAAAAATCCTAGACAGCGACAACAACCATCACCACCTCTGATGTAAGGAGGTCCTCGCCATCCTCTGATGGAAACTGTCGCTAAACTTACCCCAGAAGACCCTGCTTCTCCCTTCCTCAGGAGAACAGCAAGATACACCCCTGGAATAGCAATTCACAAGCCCGCTACTTTGAGCATCGCGCCCTATGACCAAAACTCCCAGAACCTGGTGCCAACCAATCAGCAACTATGTCGGTCAGCCAGACTCTCCCAGATGAGTCATTCTGCTCCCAGCCAATAGGAGGAGTCCCAAACCCAACTTTGACAACCAATGAAAATCGGCAAAAAATTTATGTAAGCCTGTTGCAGGTATAAATATGGCATAGCTGTACCCCTGGCTTCATTCACCTTTCGAGTATGGTAGAATGCTCTATCGAAACGTCACGGTAAATACAGTAAATGAACTTTGGGCAATTGCTGTATGATTTACCTGCTGCTACACAGAAACTCATTGGAGAGAATGAGAAACTACAATACAAGTTAAACGGCATCCAGATGGCCATACTGTTCAATGAATAATAATAATAATAATAATAATAATAATAATAATAATAATAATAATAATAATAATAATAATATAACAAAGCAAAAGTTTGTACCATACTTCACATGCTTAAGATACTTTAACCTCATAAGTAATTAATATAAAATTCTTACCTTTCCCAAAATACTTCTCTTCAGAATTAAGGCTTGGAAGCTGAGCAGCACAGGTTCCATGTTTAACCCATTCATGCTGCCATAAAGATGTCATTGGATCTTCTGCAAAGATATTGCCCCAGTACTTGATCAGGTATTTTTCAATGGGCATTATCTCTGCTTCATGGAAATGCCATGTTTTATTACAGTAATTTGGTCCAATTGTTCCGAGTTTTGTGGGCCTGCAAAAAAATGTAGAAAATCACATGAAAGTAGTCAGAGCAGTATTGCTTTCAATTTGATGAAAATGGGTTGGAGTCTGAGAACTTGATTTTGGTTCATTGCATCAGTCAGTTCCTGAAGGAAATGCAAATAGAATCTGAGGCATCTCCAGATAACAAATAAGACTGACAAGATGGTGTAAAATAATTAAAAAATATGACAACAAAAGTTTCAAGTTCCACAATATAAAATTTTTGCCAAAGGTCAACCGCTGGGACCTGTGAGATCATTCAGTGCTTGGCCTTTGGTATAAATTTTATTTTTCATTTCATTCCATTCCTTCTGGCCTCCATTAAAACAAGGGAGAATTAATTTTTCCTTATCTTTATGGTACGTGAAGCAGTTCTTAGACAAGTTGTTTTGTGGAGCCTAAGACTTTTGTTGTCTTTTATTTTTTATCTACTTTACACCATCTTGTCAATCTTATATGTTATCTGGAGATGCCTCTAATTCTATTTGCTTTTCCTTTGAGAGTAAAAGGTTTTAAAGATGTATCAGGAGGAAAACCTCGTAGTTGCACTATGAAGCATTTGTTTGGAAAGGGTGGAAAGTAAGATGGAAGAAAGACAATATGAACAGAGGTACAGTAAAAGGAATGAAAGTGGTTGCAGCTTGGGGCTGAAGGGATGCTGAAAAGAACCTTAAGTAATGCCTACAGTGCACCATATGAGGTGCACTGATGGCAATACTTCTACCCGGCAAGAGAGGCCAGAGGGAGGGGCTTGTGGAAAAATGTTTGGTAGTGAAGACCACCACAACCACCAAAGTGGATGCTGAGAAAATCTCAAATTATGGAAATGGGTGACTGATGTAATGATACAGCAGCAACAGTCTGTTAATTAAGTAACAAAGACCTTACTCTAGCGCCTGCCCTATAATATTTTCCAGAGACCTTCTAGCTAATCGCAGTTCTACATAGTTCCTAACCTAAACTAACTCTGTTGGACTGTGGAAGTGTCTCTCTGAGAATGTTGTGCAACTGGAACCTCAAAAGTTCAAGCAGAGATGCAATGCATTACTACCATAAAACAATTATTCTTGTATATTTTACTTACATTTGTATCTATATATTTATTATATATTACTTTTTGCTGATAACTAATCTTTCTGCATTTCCTGTTAGTACCCTCTGTTACTTCTTTCAAATGAACACCATATTTTCTGGAAGCTTGAAATTCAAGCCAGTGGCCCCTGTGGGCTTGTTCCATTAATAGGGTTCATCTCCTGAGTAATAATAATGATAATAACCTGCACTTTGCAATTTACATTCAGTTTAAGAGATATATCTAAAAATGTATCACATCTAAAACAGTAGCATAGGAAAAAAATAATCATAATATGGTAGCTGATAAGTATAGAAGTTTGCTATGTTGAGGTGTTACTGAACAGTAATTGAAGCTAAAATTAAGTTTTTTTTTTGAGCTTTGCCACAATTTTTCTTAAATAATCATTAGAATAGAGTAGAAATGATATTTTCATAATAAAATAAAGTTTCCTATATACGTCCCAAGTAATTACATAGCTAAGGTTTCTACTCGCACGGCAGCCTTTGAGCAAATGTGGATTTTGGGGAAGAAGCCTTGGGAAATCCACCAATAACCGTAGAGGGTCCGGGAACCACTCCTTCAGGGCCAAAACGGGGCTATGAGGGTCATAGTTGCGTTGTGATGAGTTTTAAATTTGTTTATCACCTCCCTGACCATGTTGAAAGGTGGGAAGGTGTAAAGATCCAGATTGGACCAGTCCTGCAATATGGCGTCTGTTGCCCATACAAGAGGATCCGGGGCTGGAGAGCAAAAGAGAGGAAGTTGATGGTTTCTGGAGGTGGCAAACAGGTCTAATGTTGGTCTTCCCCAAAGTTTCCAAATATCCAGACAGACCATGGGATCCAGGGTCCATTCAATGGGAAGGCCCTGCTTCCGACTGCTCAGCTTGTCTGTGAAGACAGTTAATTTCCCCTGTATAAACCGGGTGACCAGTGTCACTCGATTCTGATCTGTCCAAAAGAGTAGATCTCTTGCTCCCTGGTAGAGAGAGGAGTGAGTGCTGCCTTGTTTCTGGATACGTATAGGCTAAGGCCATGGTATTGTCCGCTTGCACAACTACTGTCCTGTTGCGGACCATATTCAAGAAATACTGAAGGCCAAGATGAACCACCTTCAGTTCTCTGACATTTATATGTAGACTTTGTTGCTCTGGGGTCCACTTACCGGATACTTCCTGATTCCCTAGTAGGGCTCCCCAGCCTAAGTCCGAGGCATCTGAATACAAGTCTAGGTCTGGAACTTCCCTTCTGATAGCCTTTCTTCAGAAAGCCACCACTGCAGGTCCGATTTGATCTCTGGGGTGATTGAAACGCGTAGGAATCCGGTTGTGTTTTCCTGTCCCAATTGGACTTTAGAAAGAATGGAAGAACTCTCATGTACAATCTGCCCAGCTTGACAAACAACTTGATGGATGCTAGAATCCCCGGAAGGCTCATCCATTGCTGAGCTGAGCAGGACGGGAGGGCTATAAAGCTGCAGACTGTCTGAAGGCAGAAAGAAATTCTCTCCCCAAATAGAGAATCTCTTGCAACAGGGTCAACAGGAACTTCTGGGGATCTATAAGACCCAGTTCCTGGGTGAGGATAAGAATCTTGTGCATGTCCTTACTACACTTTTCCTTTGACAGGATTGAAGCAGCCAGTTGTCCAGATACAGACTGATGTTTATCCCTGTTAGATGGAGCCATTTTGCAAGAGGAGCGAGGACTCAAGTGAACACCTGAGGGGCCATAGAAAGGCTGAAGCAAAAGGCCCAAAACTGAAATACTTTGTCCTGAGAGATGAACCTTAGATATGCTAACTGTACAGTCGACCCTCGTTAAGACAGACTAATAGGGGGGCCAGGGTGTCCGTCTTAGCCGATAGTCTGGTTTAACTGGCAATATATAATCCAAGAAGGAAACGGAAACACTGGAGTGCTGCGAGGCCTTTCGACACTAGTCCTTTCACGAAGGAAATGGTGGATTTTATCTTTATTTATATATTCATCACGTTCCATATTTTCGTGATTCAGTTATACATATATATATATATATATAATATATATAGATATAATATATTTCATGATTTTTATAAAGAGTATGGATAATAAGCCAATGTAGAAATGTTTGAATTAAAGCTCATGGTAAAAGATGAAAAATGAAGAATAAAACATGATAAAAATTATAGAATTCAGCCACATATGTAGATGCCTATGCCGAGACATAAACGCGTAATTATTAAGTAAAATGGAGTGGTCTCCAAAATGAAGAATATTTTTTTTCCTTTTTCATGTTTTTTATTTTTGTTATTTATTCACTACAGTTTAGTATTATCTATATTAATATACTGTTAAATAAATGTAAGATGATTAAGATTATCAGTAATAAAATAGTGGGACAATTAAGACCTTAAGTTCACTAACACATTTTGCTTTTAACAAATACATTGCGAAAAATGCAAAAATATACATGATCAAAATGATTAATTCAACTTGTGAATTTTAATGATAAGACTATAAAATACATTTCATCATATCGATCTTGGAGAGGGTTGTTTTTTATTGTTACTGATGTTGTAATCAGTTTGCAGTCGTAAATCTGAGGATGGTCCGGGAATACGATTCGCAAGTGATGACGCTTCACCACAACAGAATGTTGTGGGATTTTTCATACCACTATATTAGAATCAACATTATTGTTGAATTCATGTTTTCATGAAGAAATAATTGTATAAAGCAAATTACTGAGTAATTTTTGCCATCAGCAGTCAAATAATCACGATCATGGCAACGCTCAAACTTAGTGCCGTCACGACATGTCTATAAATAGAACAGAAGTAGAGGGCTGTCATTGGCTAGCAGATCTCCATGGCAACCAGCCAGCCAATCAGGTTTTAACTGTATTCTGTCTGAGAAAGAACTTTTGCTCAGAGAAGCTGACAATGACACAAGTGCGTGTGTTTTGAATACAAAACGTAGTTTTTAATAGTTTATGTATTTTACTGATTACATGAAGAATAGAATGAATTCCTTCTTATTACTTTGAGTGCAAAATTGTTGGTTCAGAGATTCTTCAGCAACAAAATATATAGAATTACACTGCATAGAAGGAACTGGCAATCTCTCTCTCTCTCTCTCTCTCTCTCTCTCTCTCTCTCTCTCTCTCTCTCTCTCTCTCTCTCTCTCTCTCTCTCTCTCTCTCTCTCTCTCTCTCTCTCTCTCTCTCTCGTCATTTGCCATGTAAACACAAGTGTTGTTCAGTAACTCAGCTTTTGTCTTCATAAAGTTTACCTTTGTCATGTTTTTTCTTTCCTAAAAAACATACAAAGCATCGTACTGTAGCTACCAGTCGGGCAGCGTATAGGTAAAAGTGTTAATGCTCAGTGATTGGCTATGGTACTTCCTACCGCTCCAGACAATATCGTTTCTTAATGACGGTACATACCATATGTAAGTTAAATTGGTTACAAGTTAAAAGGATTTTGGTTCAGTACAGTATAAATACAGAACAGTATATAGAAAATAAAAATATACATGAAAAGTTTTTATCTGACGTTGGTAAATACAGTAAAAACGAAACCGGTACACGACAAGCAGAGGAACAGCAACTATCGTAAATCATGGTCGAACATTACGTATTGTAAATTGGCTGTCCCTCTTCAGTGTCCATCTTATCTGATATCCAGGTTAATGCGGGTTGACTGTAGTCTGGATGGATCAGGATGTGGAAGTATGCATCCTGCATATCCAAGGTTATCATTCAGTCACCCCAGTGAGTGGATGAGAGGACTGAATGGTTAGTCTCCATCTTGAATTTTGTCTTCCGGACAAAGCGATTGAGGGCGCTTACATCTAGGACTGGCCTCCAGCCCCCGAAGCTTTTGGAACTACAAAGAGACAGTTGTAGAAGCCCTCTGTGTTGGTGTTCTCGACTTGCTCTCTGGCCCTCTTTTGGATGAGGTAGGACACCTCCTCCAAAAGGGCCGAATGTCTCTGAGCCTTTTGAGTAAGCCAACAATGTGATGGGAGAGGTGACTAATGACTCTCCCGGAATGCGATGACATAGTTCTCCTTTAGAACCTTGATGACCCACGGCTCTGCTCCTCTGAACTGTAGAAGTCTGGCTCCTACTGGTGTATGAAGGACTTCCATCTTACTTTTTGGGCACTGCCTTGGCTGGGCCCTTCTTGATGAACCTGGTCATGAAATGGACATAGGACAGGTCCTAGACTGCAACCTGGGCCTACTTCCATGAAAGGGCTGCTGCTGGAGTGGAGAGGGCATCTTAGGAGCGAAAGAAGTCGAATCCTGGGGATGCTTGGAGGATTGTGACAACAAATCCTGCATGGACTTCTTTTGCAAATCAGATGCAATCTGCCTAACCGTGTCCTGAGGGAAGAGGTGGTGATGGTCCAGAGGCGAAAACAACAGGGCCGACTTCTGTGTCTGAGTAACTCCTTTAATGGTAAAGGAGTACCAGAGCTCTATCTTCTTCAAGACACCAAGAGAAAAAAAAGGGAGGCAAGCTCTAGAGAGCCTTCCCTAATGGCCTTGTCTGCACAGGACAGGAATCCCAGTCAGTCAGAGGCGATATCGGATGAAAAAACTTGACAGTCTTCAATCTTCTAGGCCAGTGCCCCCACTGGCCAGTCAAGGAAACTAAATACTTTGAACACCTTGAACAAATCTTTGACAAGGTGGTCTAGTTCCGCCAACGAAAACATAATCTTCGCAGATGAAAACGCAGAACGTCAAGAAGAGTCGATGAGACCAGGAAGTCCCCCTGGAAGGAGGCAGCGACTCCCAAAAAAGTAGCTTCCCTGGCGACGTAAGACAAATATCACCTTTGAACAAGGCACGAGGGAGGAAAGTGAAGGAAGCTTTTCCTTGCTCCCTTTTAGCTGAAAGCCAATCTTCAATTTCCTTAAAAGCCTTCTTGGAAGATGAAGAAAGCACCATCTTGTGGAGTGTAGTCCTTTTGTCCGGATGAGACCTCATCGAAAAGGTTGAGGCAGGCGAGACCGGGGCAGCTGGGACGAAAAAGGTTGGAAAATTCACCAACAATTAGTGGAGAAGAGCTGCATAGGCCAACGGAGGTGCAGGCTGAGGAGTCCGGGGACAGGCTACCCCCAAGAGAAGTCTTGGAAGCAGAGGGAGCTTTCTTCAGCAAGCTCATAATCTCAGCCAACTGCTGCTTAATGGGAACCAATGAAGGTTCGTCTTGAACTAAAGGCGAAGGCGACTGAAGAGAAGCAATATGTCTGGGAGCGGGTGCTTGGCGCTCAGAGGAGGGTGATGGGACGAGTAGCCACCTCCTCCACTTGCACTACACTGTCACATCACTTTTTGTGAAAACTTTGTCCATAGGCACTTTCAGTGACTCCCAATTCTGCCACTGTACTAACTACAAGACCTATCTTCTCTTCGAACCTAGATTTGAGACTGGCAACTGCATCAGGGTCGGAAGCAAGGAAGCCAGGCACGGGAGTAGGTGGATGAATTGTAGGAGGGTCAGTATTAGGAGAAAAAGTGGGAATAGAAGCAGAAGGAATAGCAGGACTAGCTTCTAAACTAGGTTTAGAGGTGGTTTCTAAGCTAAGCGATTGTTTCTCGGCTCTAAAAGCCGCTTCCCTCTTCCTATCCCTTTATAATTTATCCAGTGAGATCTAAGCACTTTCCAGTTTCTCATCCCAATCAGAGCATTCACTTACATGTTTGCTCCCTGCTGCATCCTTGCCCTCTACATTTACTGCAAACCAAATGTGGATCATAACAAGACTTTGTCAACCTAGTTTTACAACCTTCACTGCAATAGCGAAGAGCAGAAGAGCTAGAATCTGACATGACAATAAAACTAGGAACCTGATCCAAAAAACTAATAAGTTGACAAAAGCTCTGAAAGCTACCAAAATAAAATGATAATACTTCACCGAAGTCCAGTAAAGGCAACTGAAAAGCAAGAAAAAAGCTGCTGCAATGGCGTCGATGTATGATGAGCCACGGCAGAAACAACTGAATTAACCGGCTGGTTGCTTCCCCGAGTGCTGCTCTGATAGTTGGCGGAGCCTGTCACCTACACAAACGACAATAGAAGTGCTACCGCAAATTTTTAAAAAAGGCTGCTATGTGAGTTGAAACCTTAGCTATGTAAATACCTGGTAAGTTACTGTACTTGTAAGAAATATGGAATTAGGCCAAACGCGAAGTGCTGGGACCTATGAGGTCATTCAGTGCTGAAAGGGACATTGACATTTGGTAAGAAGGTTTGAAAGGTGTAACAGTAGGGGTGGAAAGTCATATGGTAGAAAGAGAATATAAATGGAGGTATAGTAAAAGAAATGAGAGGTTGCAGTTAGAGGCTGACGGGATACTGCAAAGACCCTTAAGTAATGCCTACGCACTGACAGCACTAACCTCCTACGGGAGTAAATAATAATTGGAAAAAAAAAAGTTGCTTGCACTGGTTTACTCAAGTTTACCCCAGTCTGCGATGTTGCTTGCATCATTATTTGTTATTTATGGAGTTGCTTAGGACAGTTTTTTGGTGAATGGTTTTGGGTTTTCTTTACATTCATGTGAAGGAAAATTTATATGTTTTATTGAAAAGGCTGCCAGAAGGTTGCATTATCAAAAGGTTTTTTGAATTAATATGTGATTATGTGCTAATCATGATGTTATGGAGTGTTTATAGGGGGTACAAGTTGTTTTTCAAGGCAGTTAATTTGAGTTAAATCATTTTTCAACCAATTACAATTCTTTACTAAACAACAATTCTCCAATTCACACTTGTATAAAGATCTCCATTAAAAACTGTGATTTCCCTGAAACACTGATATATTTAAAAGTAGGTATTATCAGTATTTATACTTTGTAAATGTTAACTTCTCCAATAAACATAAATAATAAAAACAGCTTCCTTTCCGTGCAATATCTGATCAATAGTTTCCACAAATTAGTTTTTCACTCTGGCATAATATATCACCATCACGGGAGAGCTGATTTGGTCATATCCAGCAATGTGTGGCAACAACTGAGCAGACTTTCATGAACACTGCCAAATATAACAAATTGTAAAGTACATACAGGTAATTTTGATTTTTACTGGGTATACAAGTCTTTGCTTTCAGAAGTGAAGTATCCCAGTGCATCTTGCACTTCGGCTGTGCTGACTAAAATACAAAAGCCTCTCGGGTAGGTCTAGGCATCGCCCTGACCTCTGTTGGCCTTCCTCGGCTATTGTTTTCCCAGTTGCAATCTTAAGGCATGGTAATGGCATTCTTTAAGTGTTTTTCATCTCATATGTTTAGTTGAATTCTGTTGTGTGAAGCCTTTTTGGTGGTGACACTGCGAGTAGCCTTGTGTTTAATTCCTGAGTATTCTTAGTGGGGCTTTGTTTGTTCTGTTTCTTGCTCACCCTTAGTGTACCAAGTTTGCCCTCTTTGTTCTCCTGAATAGCCTGAAATCTGTTGTTGTGCAGGCAGGGATACGGCTTGCAATAAGTTCATGTCACAAGTGACAACAGATCTGTAATTATTATCTATATCCAGTTGGGAAAGAGTTATCTCCTTTTTTCTCTCCTCTTATTCGTGGCCAAAATTTTGCATATTTTGTGTAGGAATCCCTCTGAATGCAGTCAAGCCTTGACACCTGAATAAGTCATACGATCTTCCTTTCACAGGACAACCCAGAGCCACTGCACCCAAATTTACTTCCTGATCTCTGCTTTGCACCACTCAAAGATTTCAGCAACTACCAGACGATTAGGCTTAAAATAATCAGTGGCTGACATGATACTTGACAGATCCTAAAACTAATTAATTCCATTCTCCATGGATTAGAATTTTACTACTGCATAAAAATTACAGAGAAGTTGGATAGATTTATTTTATTTCAAAGGGTTGCAGAAATGGTGGCAGAAAGTATAGAACCATTTTCATGTTTTCCTTGCTCCTTGAGAATGTTTAAAGTTGATATTCAAGCCTCCATATGATGACTTTAAATACAGACTTGCTTCCTAAAAATCAGTGTGCCTATAGGAAGCAATATAGTACAACAGGCTAATTTAGTCATAACATGTGTTTCATATATTTTCAGGCATATTAATTATGGTAACAACACTTGTCCATCCATTAGAAGAAAGAAAATACTCTAATTATGGTGACTACATCAATTGTACTTAGTCAGTGCCACGATTGGAGACTGCTAGAAAGTGTTTAAGTACTGTATTTCAAAGCATAATACAGTACAGTACACCAAAATCCTATTTATTTCAAGGCAAAAACTGTAATCATAATTGAGACTATCAAATTAATACTGTAGTTTTCTTATAAAAGTTCCTTAGACTGTAAATAGCAAATTTGTTTGCCACTTTTTCAACCGACATCTTACAATAGTAATATAACTGCATTTTCATTGACAATTTTCAAATTTTGCCAATTAATCTTAAATCTTTGGGGCCATTTCTTCAAACTACAGTGTAATTGTATCTCTAACAACTTTGTATGTAGTGGAAAGTGAGAAATTTCTAGAACTACTGATTTGCAATTGTATATTCTTCTTTTATAAAAAAAATTATAAAATAAAACAAGGGAACAAAAAATGTCATTCAACAGCCATACTGAATCCTTTTTTAACATACCTAAAAATACAAGCGGCACACTGAAGTACTGTACAGCAAAATCTTACTGAGCGCAAACATCATTAAATACACTACTCTACTGCATATTCAGGTGAGCTGCTTTATGAAACATTTAACTTCACTATGTTTGATGTCTATGTCTTGTTCGGGGCTCGGAAATTCCCAAGCCACTTTTGTGTTGTGTTTAATGTTGTCTTTATTCTTGAGGTTTGAGGCATCTCACAACCCTTAACAGTATCAAACTGTCCATAGGCTTTCAATGTGGTTGGCCAACTGGCTAATTTTGGAGGCAATCCAGATGAATCATTTCAGGATATCAGTGCTACAGTACTTCTGTAGGACAGTGCATCCTATATCATCTGTAGAGCAGTGCCTCCTTTATCATCAAACTGCTCATCATTTTTCTTACATAATGGATAATGAAAACTTTAAAAAATAAAAAGCTTTATGAGGTATTATTCAAATGAGTGGAACTGTCAATTATGCCATTACCTATTGGTAACATACTGGCAATGTGATGGTATTGAGTGGGCACTGCGAAAAGTAAAAATGGCTCTTCTTTTGGAGTCTAAGGAGCTGCTGACTGCAGGATTAGGGTTATGTAAACTAAAGAGTAGGCTTATACTGTATAAGCTAATAGGTTTGTACAGTATTTAAAATCTCCTTTTTTGGGTAATTTTGTTACATGGATATTGTATTTTTACTTATAAAGGTATTTACCATATAATTTATTTACCGTACAGTCATAAGCATTTTTCTGTACTTTTATCTTTCTCAATTTTCCAGTAATTGTGTTTTCATGGCACTGACTTGTTTGTGTCTGTTGTTGCCTGTAAATGAACCTAACTGTGAACTTTATTAAGTTACTATTTGTACATTTTGTATGCTGGCAGCCTTTTTTCACACTATGAATGTTGTATTTAGCTGTGATTCTGTATATTTATAGTGAGTATTTGCTGTTTCTTTCACTATATCTCAATGGGCTTATCTTATCAAGACTTCCAAGTAAGGCATGTCACACATTTATGTCCCTGCCTTCTTTGCAGCAGCTATCACATCCAGCAGTTTGCCTGTCCTCACCTGAGACTTACAGCAAGTGGTAACCCACCATGTGGTTATGCTACGTGAAGAAATGGATATACAGGCAGAGAGAGTTAGGGAGTGCTGTTGCTGATGCATACGCTTCAGAATTTTTCATCTCCAGGTTGGTCAGAAAACCACCTTCATTGACGGTCATGGTGAAAGCAAGGTCTTGCAGAACTCCAGACAACCTCCATCAGGCCAAGTGGAGCCATTTCTAGAAAGGCATGATCTGCTCTCTTGCAGGTATATGAATTTTATGGGCTCAATGTGGGTTATTCAGTGGGGTTGAAGAGGTTTGTTCAGCACTTTAAAAAGAGGTTCCTTATGGGTTGCACAAACCTCCTAATTGGGATCTCTCCCTACTCCGAAGTCATCTGGAAGACTCATCATATAAGCCACTTCAGGAGGCTTCTTTGATGGACCTGACACTGAGGAGTGTCTTTGGACAAGCATTTGCATCTTCGAGAGGTGAATGAGATTCACACACTATCTGGACATGTCATGCATGCTAGAGGGTAGCCATCAATGGGAATGTCGTCCGCACTAAACTTTGCAGAGAAAACCCAGACAACTAGGAGGGCATGGACCTTTCCACAGCACCCTCTCCTACCTATTGCTACCTTGTATCCCAGCATCAGTAATGAGGAGGGCCTTTGTTTTGTCCAATGAGGGCTATAAGGCTTTACCTGTGGAGAATTATGGCTTAAGGAGGCAACAACTCGACCTCCTCTTTATACGGCAAAAGGAGAACAAGTACCTTAAGAACAAGCCACAGTAATGTGCCAGATAGCAAAGCCGAATGGGAAAAAGTGCAACCCCACATGGTCAGACCTCTCTCTACTTGTTGCCACCCTTAAGCATGTTTTGAAATTGTCTTCTATTTGAAAGTACATATGTGCAGTGCCAGTCTCCCTTTACCATTTTTCAATAAAATAATGTTTCTTATAAATGGCTGGACTTTTAATTACAGTATTAGGTAATGATGGCACATCATACTTTTGGTGGAAGAAGTTGGGGCTCATCACTTTCCACTTCCTCATACTTCTTCATCTTTCATTCAAGGATCATACTTCTTCACCTTTTATTCACAGAAGTACTGTATTAAGAGACAGATGGCCAGGGCAATTAGCTACTACATCTCTTGTGGATGGCAAATGTCATTTTTTTCTATCAGAAAACTTAACTGATACAAGTACTTTGCTTTAATGTTCCCTTAGCTTTAGGATACTGAAGGGGATGAAGTTGGCTTTAGCCCTTTACTAACAAATCTATAAGCTGTCAGACCACTGATTTCCAACTCATTCCAGTCCCTAGGTGTTCTGGGTCATACAAGCATAAATAAACACTCGGGGGTATTCAGAATTGTTTTCTCCAACCCAAATAGCAATTCAGTTACGCATATGATTGGTGGTGTTGTGATGCAACAAAATATGTTGCCAAAACACAAGTTTTCCTCATATGAAATTCATTGGGCATGTTGTGATGAAACAAAACACGTTTTTACAAAAACGTTTTCTAATAAAAATTCATTGGTCACATACAGAAAGCCTTCTATCCAGGAACTCTAGCCATCTCTATTCATTAATTCCTGTAGGGGGTTAGTGCCATCAGTACACTTCAAGCAGTGCACTGTAGGTATTACTTAAGGTTCTTTGCAGCGTCCCTTCAGCCCCTAGCTGCAACCCCTTTTTATTCCTTTTACTCTACCTGCATTCTTATTCTCCTTCTTCCCTCTTACTTTCCACCTCTCCTAACCATTGTTTCACAGTGCAGTTGCGAGGTTTTCCTCCTATTACACTTTTCAAACCTTTCCACTCTCAATTTATGTTTCAGTGCTGAATGACCTCATAGGTCACAGCGCATGGCCATTGGCCTAAATTCTATATTACTACTTCTAATAATTTATTCTATGCTGCAGCTACTTTTTTTTTTCTTACTACAGGCGGTCTTCACTTGGCTAGCGATGTCGTTAACTGGATTTTCAACGCCAATCTCCGGTTAACGCCGACGTTAACTGGGGATTTCGGCACCAATCTCCAGTTAACAGCGCTGTTAAGTGGGGATTTTGGCGCCGATCTCCAGTTAACGGTGGCACTATCCAGTTAATGGCGCTGTTAAGCAGGGTTTTCAGTGCTATCATCCGCGATTTTCAGTTAGCTGCGATTTCCGGTTAGCGGTGCTTGGCCGGGGATGGAACCCCTGCTGTTAACCAGCGACTGCCTTATGTATTTAAAGATATATTTATATGTATATATATGCAATGAGAGCTTTTGAGAACCTGCTTAAAACTCATCAGTCAAACCGAATTAGGTTGAGGAGGAGAATCGAGCACATTCTCAAAAGCTCTCACTGCGTATATATTTTTATATAAATATTGACAATTACATAAATGTGGATTTTTTTTACCATTTTAGTAAGCCCTGTGATTATGAGATTTTTATATCAGAATTTGTTTTTCTTCTCACCTCCATCTACCAAAGCACAGGTTAAGTATACCTTAGCTTAACCAGACCACTGAGCTGATTAACAGCTCTCCTAGGGCTGGCCCGAAGGATTAGATTTATTTTACGTGGCTAAGAACAGTTTTTCACTTCCATCTCTTCCTGTCGTCTCTTGCATTACATTTTGGGCTTTGAAAATCTCTCTCAATATACCTTTTGTAATAACTTTTTCAGTCCGATATATAAAAAAAAAGGAACCTGGGAACATTCAGACATGAATATTAGGCATATACTGTACTGTATATGATTGATGGGTATGTGTGAAAAAATTTAAGTACGAAAATCATACTAATTTGCCACTATTTTGTCAAGTAAGGGTGTCATTCACTTCAGAATCTTAACCAAAAAATGTCTTTCTGATCTTTACATACTAATTTGAGTATGCATATGTGTCTTCTGAGTTAATCACTTGAAAGATAATCAATATCTTCAAAACCTGTATATCTTGCATTGAGTAGCTTTCATTCACTATAAGTAGTACAAAATATTTTTTACCATAGTTCCAAAGACTGGACACATTCACTTATATGATCTGCTGTGACAAGTAACCAGACTCTCCATCTCATGGTTTCCTGGTTGAAGGGCTTTTACAGTAACACAGTACTGGTCATGCAATCAGTTTCTTGGTCATACAAAGTGTTTAATAAATTTTACCCAAAAGGTTATTCTCACAATCAGACAGGTCACTGCTAACAATTTCCTGCATATTCAATTTTAAAACTTTTAAAATTATAGTACTTACTAATATGTTGTGCACCTGGTACCATGAATGAAGACGCATATGCTGTCAATATGTATCTTAATGTACAATAATGTTTACGTACTTTCAATATCACAGAAAATGTTACACATGTTGATGTTTGTGGATAACAAATATCCAGGTGATTCAACTTTCCTTACATTATTCTGACCAAACTGACAAGGTAAATGGACTATCACATTTCTAGATCTTGCGTTTCATTGTTTGGTAATATATACAGTATATGCAGTTATTTTTAAGACAAGTGGCTTGCCTAATTGCCTATATTGGTGTCTGACTGCTTAGTTGACCTGTGGGCCAACATGACTTCAAAAATGTTTTTCAACCCACGTGTAAAGAAATTCTTATATGGTTCTGCACAACTGTTCAGTTGCAAAACTAACTCATTCAATAGTGCCTTCACTTCTTTGATAGCAAGGTGCTGTTAACAAAACTTCGATCCAAATCTTTCTAATACCTCATGTAATCCTGATGGTGAAATTCTTCATGACTGTCGCCAAGTAACTTGACATTTAAATAATTTTGGCAATAAGGCATCAACGAAAACACGGTAGTTTCTGGTTAACTATTAATACAAGTTGCAGTCACCCAATCTGAGAAATGGTTAACTACAACCTACAACCTAACTTCTGATATTACCAGATATTTTTCTTGGGAATAACTTATTGTCACAAACTCCAGTGAACAATTGGTTTGAATTTTCACAGAAAGTGGCATTACATTTTGAATGCCAATCTGTCTGTTTCTGACATAAAGGACATGGTTACATCACATACCACTCAACAGAATAGATTATTGAAACAAATGAAAATCTAGTCCTGAAAAAATATTCCATATTACAGTTTATGATTAAACAAACTCAAGGACAATTTAATGAAAAGACTCTTTATCAATTCTCAATCATTAAAGATGAAAGTACCTCATTGACTGTAAAGAAATGATCTATATAATGTTCATATAGAGCAATTAAAATTGCCATTCACTCACAGGCAAATCTTTGAAGATATAATTTTAAGTTACTGATCTTTTGCCAATTATCATTACTGTATAGAGATTCTCACTGGACTTTTTCTCAATGAGATGTGGAAACTGGAACAAGGTTAAATTGAAGAAGTTGGACAGCAAGGTGGGAAGAGACCACAGGGAACAGATGAAGACTAAGAGGTAGATAGCAACACAGCCAAAGGAATGCTGCAAGGAACATTTGGTACCATCTACAGTACACCAAACAAGGAGACTGTAGGTAGTGCCCCTATGGAGAATTTCTGGATGAGAATTTTGTGGTTTGATTCCAGCCTGATTGTTGAAATACAGTACAATGAGAAACTTGGGGACTCCTCTTCCTTCTCATTATGAAAATGAAAGCAATTGTCTAGTAGTTTCGAACAAGGTCTTAACACATCAAGTATAGAATCCAGGACTGCTACTGTATAATGTTTCTCCAGCAAAATCTTATTATTTTGCTGGGTAGAACCATGGTGCAGATTTTCTTCATACTTTTGTAAAAACAAATATTTCATGAAAATCCAACAATAAAAATTATGTCTACAAGAAAGCAAGTTTTTATTGACAACAATGAATTCACATTCATTGCTTTCATCTCCTACATTAAGCTGCACTGGAAGACGAGTTCTGCAATTCATTATCCACAATCATAGCAATGACTGATCTATGCGCAACACTAACCTTAAATCCACTGTCGAACAAAGTACAAAACTTCTGTTCGCAAATAAACAAGTTCAGGTTAATCACGCTGGTCATCTGGTTCATAAATAGCGTGGTCAACCTCTGCTTGTCCTGGTAACTGATAAGTCTAATCTCTTGCCATTCTCACTCTCTTGGTAAGTTTCTACTTACAAACATATAACCTGTTGGTTTATAAAACTCAAAATGAGTCAATTACTCATCAACAGTCAGTCCCAAGCTCAGACATAAAGGGATGGTTGAATTTGTCAGTAAGGGCACACACAACTTGTAAAAAAAAAAAAAAGATACACCATCAAACTCAATGAACTCTCCAAATGAAGGGGCCCCAGGAACAGGCAGCCTTTAAACAGGAGGGGAACGCAAAGCAGGTTCAGTGAAAAAGAACACAGCAAATGTTGGGAAAAGTGTGGGAAAGAAAAGTGGGGAGGTGGAGATGCTGGCAAGATGGAATGTGAAAATGTATTGTATTCAGGAGGTGGGTGTGAGGGGAGAAGGGGAAAAAAAATGAAAAAGACAGAATATAGTAACAACCAACATGCAAACCAGAAGAAAAACAAGTTTGGAATATATGTATTACTAGAGACAATTGTGAACTAGAAAAGTGAGACCTTATGGGTATAGTGGAACAAGGTTGGTCATGGGGATGCTATGTGAGAATACAGTCTGAAAGAAAGATGCCATGGGGGAAAATACAAGCAGTACTCGCACAGCCGAGGAATAAAGTTGCCGAAGACAAAGTCTAAAAACCTATACTGTATATAAATGAACATCACATCAGTGGCAAAGCTGCAACACAGAATGAATGTATGATAATGAGAGGTATACATATGAGACACCAATGGAAAGCTTTGTACTGTTAAACCAAGCACGACATGCCTAACATGACACAGACTACTACATACTGAACTGATGCAGTAGTGAGATACTTATGGTGAGGACACAAAATATACTTAAAAGCAGAGGTTATGGAAACTGAAAAATGACTGCAGTACAGTATAAAGAAAAGTTGTCAGTCATTAGTATCCACAAGTGGAAGGATGAAACAAGAGAAGGCATGCAGATAAACTGTGCTGTGGCATCTGCAGAGAGAGAGAGATGGTGAAATTAAGGTGGAAAATCGTCAGTGGAAGAGAAGAGCCTTCAAACTCTGGTAGAGGACATGAGGGAAAACAGAGGGGGTGGCCATCAGGAAAGTGACAAAAGCAAAGAAGAAGATATGGGTGAACAGGAATCAAAATCTTAGCAAAGCAGCGGGAAGCAAAAAATGATGTTTTCTAACAGAGAAATGGACAAGAAATGATAGATACATAAAGGGGGCAAAGTTTATGAAACAAAATAATAGAGAAATTAAAGTTGAAAAGAATAGAATGATGAAATGTATTTAATTATGAACCTAAGAAAATTGGTTGCATCTATAAAACTTGCCATAGAAGCAGAAAAAACATGAGTACCATTCTTAAATGTATTTATCACTGAAGAGGAATCCAGGCTGACACATACTGAGAAAAGTGACTTTTGAACAGGCTATGTACTGTACACATCCATCACTGATCAGGCTACAGCATTCAATGGTAACAAACAATTTTCTCTTCAATGTATTTTAGGCATTCAGAATTGCCAGCCCAAACAATTTAGATCAAGAATTCAACAAAACCAGGGAGACAGAAATATGACTTTGATAATCCGGAGAAGTCCTACATAAGTATCTTAAAAATAGGGAAATGAAAACTTTTCAGTATTTTTCATATAAAAAAGTAATTGATGCCAATATTATCTTAGTTCTGTATCTCCTTGGTTTTGTAAATATATCAATCATGTTACAAGTCTCTGTGTTAACAGCATATAAAAATAAGATTTAAAAAACTTTAGAAATACAGTATGCAATATCCTGTACGAACAGGAACAACATCTCGTGCACTGTTTATGCACATACAAAATTATTCACATAGAAAAGACTGGTCAAATTCAAACTGTAGACAGAAGGAATGAATTTTACAAGCAAAATATTAATTTAATGCTGGATGTTCGCTGCAAATCCAGTAATATTGTCATTAAGGGTGAGTAAGCAACTTCTTGTAAGAAGATGGTACCAGGGAAAAACAAAACATTCTCCAAACATTCATCCTTTTGTTGCTGAATCAAGGATGAACCCCTTTGTGACATCAACCACTTCTTACCCTTAGGTAGAATTGTCAAAATGATGTCATCTGTCCCTACATACACACACTGTGCACTGCAATATCTCTCTTCCTAAATATTAATGTACTGACAATCCAACATTTTTTCCATCCTCTGTAGCCAACACTTTTTTTGGTATCCCAGTCGTCCTTCCTCCAATCACTTCAACATTAAACACTTCACCAATCTATCATCCTCCAGCTAACTTTGACGTTAAATTATCTCTTTTTACATACCTATGATCAGGCCTGTGGACCCCTCAAATCTTCTCTCCAGGATGCCCTTTGATTACAAATTCTTCTTCCGGTTTCTACTATTATTCTCTGCTTTTGCTACTGCGTGTCAACTCTACTAACTTTGCTTCTTAGCTCAACTATCCTACCTATTGTCACAAGTCCTTGCCATCTTCTCAACCAAAGGCTAAGGTGCTCTACCTAATGAACTTCAGAGTACAATACATTGAGTGGCTGCTCTATCAACTCTTGAAGCAGGATGAAATGAGGCACTTGCCTCTTCTTTTATCAATGAGATGGAACAAATTATCAAATGCAAGTTCCTGATCAGCAAGACTATGCCTCCTAGATTTTTTTTTAAGCCTCAAACCTTCCAACCAATCTTAATCTTGGATCTTCAGATTACTGTTCTATTTGCATTACTTCATAGTTACCTCTCCTCTTCAATTTCCTCCACACACTACACTACCTTGGTACTATGACTTCCCAACAGGCTGACATGAGCCTTTATCTTTGACTTTCCATGGACCCAAATATGGTCACTTTGGTAACTGAGGCGTATGTTCCCTCCTGAAACTCTTCCAGACGTAAAATCCTCCATAAGAGATCATTACATCTTGATTTTCTTTTCATTAAAAATTGTATAATGATACTTGCATGTACTACACATAATCATCACTATTTTTACATCAGCTTTTCCCATGGTGGGGTCAGACATGAAGAGTTCTTTCAGTTTCTTCTGTGCTATGCTCTTTCTGCCTAAACTCCCACCGGGGCTGGGTGTTCCTTAATCCCCCTTTTCAATTATTTCTTTCCTACTGGTCTTTATCCTGCTACTTCCATATCTGCTCCTTTTCTTTATCAACTCTTCCTCATCCATAACCATCTCATCTGTGCAACAAAACAATTACTTCTCCAAACCACTTATTAGAGTCTTTCCCTCCACCACACATAACATACACTCATGTGTTGCATTAACAAAAGAGAATATTAATTGTAATAAAAACCTGAACAAATTCACTGGTACCATAAAAAAGTGGAACCAGATGCTGAGGGAAAATATTCACTCACACCCAACAACAGTCCTTGGCTACAGTGACACAGTAATGCCTGACCAGGTCAATTCACTGCTGTACAAGAACTACCTGTCTCTCAGGTTCTTTCAAATCAGCGTACAACAGCTGATGTATTCCCACAATTATCACTGCTCTTGAAATATTTCGAAATCACAGTTGCAATACTCCAGTGATTTCTGATAAAAGAAAAGTTAATATACCCTAGTCTTTGAAAAGAGACCAGAATACACTATTTCCAACTGAGGAAATTGAGGTACAGTACATATACTGCCTCTGAGAACTGTATTGAGCAGGTTTTTTGGGTCAGCTAACTAGCTCCAAGGAAGAAAGGACAAAAGGTACCCTAACTCATAGAAAGTTAAATATTGTATAGCCTCTCTCTCATAAACCCATTTTGGTTTAACAAGCACCTTTCTGGTAATCAATATACCCATACTGATATACAAAACAATACCCTATAAAAAGACTTGAACTCTACTTATTAAAACAAATAAGGGATAATCAATTTATGAACCCTCAAAATTGTCAATACTGAAAGAACTCAATCATTCAAAGAATGTTTGAAGCATCTGAGTGGATGGTATACACATACCAACTAGAAAGTCCAAGGCATTTCATAGGGTCTCTTTAGGACTTCCAAACAGATTTTGAAATAATTTTTTCACTCTGAGGTCAAGAATTTTAGCTTCCAGATGCTTACCACTGGAAAACTGACTGACTTGGTGCCAAATCCTGACTGAAAATAATTCAGATAGAGTATTACTGCTTACCAGATCCCATGAACTGTCCATGATGTCATATTTGGGAAAATGTTGCATGATGAATGAGGATTGTGAGACAGGTGACTGATGCAGCTGGTGATGGGCCATTGTTGAGTAAATATCAGTACATCCCACTCAACGTTCTTGTACCAAGATGACCTAAAAAGGTTTACGATACTTTATAACAGTGTACAGTACATACATAATTCAGATAAGTTTAATATATTCAGAATATAAAAAATATATCTGATATTTCCTAATATACAAACCTATACTTTTGTTATGATTTCACCTTTCACTTATGGAGAAAGATGATAGCATTTGGTGCAGAGTACGCAGAGATAGAACTATGCCATACAGTACCGCATTACAGGTCTCTAGTGCTACTAACGATGGAATATAGTCTTTTGGAGGTTACTGATTTTTAGGCTGAAATATACATATAGAATCTGTTTTGAGAGGTCATTGTGGGTATTAAAAAAAAAAAAGACACCATTTCAAGTGTAAAAACAAGTTGTAAAAACTACGCACATACCTGCCGTGCACTAGCAAGGCTTGAAGGAGAACTATGGCTAAAAACAGAAGCTTCATGGTAAGGGCCCAGTCTGGAACCTCTGAAAGATAATCATGAAAAGTAAAACAACTGTAGTATAATAAATGACTGATCAATGCACAGGACATAAAACTAAATATCCAAAACTTTAAAATATTGTCTAAGTACCATAAATGAAAGCCTTTATTTTACTCATGCTATATAACTTGGAAAACTGCAGTATTATTTTATAGTTATCTGTTGCAAAAGTCATGAGTCTTTCTTTCTGATGAGTGTCCCTCAATAGAAAGCTCTCATTCATGACGTCATAATTGAAACCATATTCTTCAGTGAGAGGAAATAGCTGAATGTAGAAAACCAAGTACGTAGTCAGACTGTGATTAGGGAACTCCCAGTAAAATGAGATTTGAATTTTGGAAACACTGCGATTACTTAAAATTTTGTATGTAACACTATAAAAGAGGGAGAAAGGGTACTGATGAATACCTAGATCTAACAGGTATTCCAATAGGATGTGCTCAGGACAAAAAGTGGAGAAAACCTGTTTCATTTCCAACTCTGTTAAATAAAAATTTGAAGTAATATAAAATATAAAATAATGAGCTGTCCCTACACTGTACATTCCTTGTATTATACTCACACTAAGTCACTATTTGACTGAGAAACAACTTGCTGATCATACCAATTCTTATCAAATGGAATCAAATTAGTAATGAATCCAGTAAAAGGGAACAGTTCTTTCAGCATGAAAAGTACTTGGTTCCTGGCTTTCACTCTTGTACTCGAGTTCTTTCCCATGACAAGGGACATAAGATTGAAATGAGGAGCTCCCATTCAAGATATCAGCAACCCCTTTACGAAAATATTACGACAGATCTCTTACTGAAGGTACTCTGTTGGCATCGACAATAATATGCCAGAGATGGAACATACTGAGGAACATAGTGGTTGACAGATGTCTCTACATCCATTACAAGGGTTGGATTTTAAGTATTTGGCTGCAGATTATATTGTAAGGGTGCACGTCTCATTATAATGTCAGTTTTTACAGGAGAACTCTATGGGATTTTGACTGCCATTGAGAAAACTGCACCCGTGTATGAAGGTAAATTTACCATTTTTAGGGATGTAAGAAACCTTCTACAGGCTCTTGTTTATAAGTCTACATATCCACTGGCTTTACAGTAAAGTGTAGAGGAATATAAGTAAACTTTTATTGGGTTCCCGCACACAAACGTGTGCATGGTAATGAACATACTGATAAGTTAACTAAAGAAGCTTCACTGAATTTACTTCCAAGGAGTTATCAAATTTTGAACAGTGGCTTCATGTCAAGGAATCAGGAGTTTTGTTTGAGATGTATAGCAATAATGAAATTCAGCTGGGGAGAAAAATGACAGCTGACATAGGTGATGCCTTTTGGAAATATAGCAACAAGCCCAGATGATGGGAGATACCGTGCTAATTACGAATAAGCCATACCCGTCTAACATGGCTTCATAATGACAGGTGAATACAAGCCTCACTACCTATAAGACATTTATTAACTGAATGACCATGTCTTAGGAATCTTACAAATTGACTTCTCTTTGATGCTCTCATATGGCAAGTACATTCTTGACAAGATCCTTAGAAAAGTAGTATAGGCAGCTGTCCCCAGTTAACGGTGGGAGTTCCGTTTCTGGCCAAGCGCTGATAACTGAAAATCGCAAACAGTTATGGTAATAAATGCCATTTAAGACGTTACAAGCGCCAATGAACCACTTACCGACACCAAAAACGCACTCACCGATGCTGAAAACCACTTACCATCGCTGAAAATCTGGTTAACAATGTTGTTAGCCAAGCGCCTTAAAATTGGACTGCCACTAACTGATGCCGCCGATAAGCGAGGTTCTTCCTGTACTGTATTATACTAGCAGCATTTGTAAATATAATTCAGATGATGATACTAATGAAGATCAGGCAAGTTAATTTTCTGTTTTAACTACCATATTAAAAGTAGGGGAACTCCATGTTATTTTAGATTAAATCATAGTGTCTTTGGCAGTCCCAGTGAAATTTCACAAAGCAGGCTAATAATTAAAACTATAATTTAAATGTTTACCTGACAGTTTTTGATGTGTGTCAAATGATTTTGATCATAATGTTCATGAAAATGCTTTGGTAACTTGTACCCACTCTGCATTCATTTCTACCTGGAATTGAGCAAATACTGATGGAGAAGGGGATGTATCCTTACATATACCTCTACCATATATTTTATGGCACCCTACACTCGGTTAGGATGCATCTCCCTGTGTTTTACTGAAAGTCTTAGGACCTATGGGGCTCTAGGTCAAGTTCAGGAGTGGGGGGAGGGGGCAGTGGTACCGTGACCACATAGGGAACCAGCCCTCTAGGTTAGGATACAGCCTTATTCTTTAACTCATATTTGGATATTATTTTATAAGTTGCCAATATATGATATGAAACTGTAACCTACATTTTTTAAAAGAGCTCCTCCTCATTCTCGTTATTTTGAACGCCATAAACACTGCACAAACGATAAATAAAAAATGTATCAAATTACGACTTATAAAGTAAGACAATACTGCCTCCCGCCCCTCCATACCTAATACAGCAAAACTGTAACCTATAAACACCCCTGTGTTAAGTTAGGTTGGTATTTGTAGGTTCTTTTAGTGTCCTATCATTTCCCAACCATTTCTGCATGATGGGTTTTCTGGTAAAAATGGCTGGCTGGGGTCTTATTGGAAACTTATAAAATTTTAAGGCAGAAGTGAGGGATCATGACTTACGGGGGAGGGGGGAACCACACCCGCCCCCAACCCTTCCTACCCAAGACCCTAATGCCAAGTAAGGGCATGGGCCCGAGGGTAGGTTAGGTAAAAGCAAGTCTGGTTAGGTTACCTGCTATCTGAAATGCCTACTACAGAAATGTCTACTGTGACTACAAGAGGCCTGGCGTCCACTGTTACCATTCTTAAATACGGAAAGGGTTGTTGTGGGTTAACTACGCACTTACACAAAAAAAAAAAAAAGGAGTTCTATTCCCCGATGAACTCGATCAGACCTAAGGGAAACTCAACATTATACCAACAGCCCTCTGCCTAAAACGTACAGGCCTATAGATTATGCCTCACGAATATATTAAAAGCCTTAGATTACATTTATAGCAAAATCTAGCAAAAGATTATGACAACTCGGCTGGCCAACTTAATCCAAGGTTACTAAACAATCGACAAAATATTTATTTCTGGGCCTACGCTAACTATCCTATATAACTGTGATATTTAGGAATTCGTAGAATACCCCTGGCAATGAATTTCGAAGTAAAAGAGCCTTACCGTAAATAATATAGGGGCCAAAATATTGCACACACAATTGTAAACAAAGGGAGAGGGGTTGCTACTACTACACGTAGGTGAGGCTTACTCTTTGCAACGGCTCTATGTCTTTCGAGGTTGTTTAGCGTAGTGGATACATGATAAAAAAAAAAATATAAACATCATTCATTCATTTGTCTGCCATTCAGGCAAATCTAAGCAGCGACACAAATAATTTCTTCGTTAACTGGGCATCGGTTGGGCGGTTATAAAAGCTTTTTAAAACTATTTTTAAGAGAGCTTCTCTGATGAAATATTCGCTGCCGATAAGAAGTGATAAATCCACATGATCGTGTGTCATGTGACTTGCATGCATAACAGTTGTCGGTTGTGATAATCGGTTAATTGTAAATGGATAAGCTTGTGTTTTTCCTTAAAAAAATAACCTCCTCACAAAGCATTTTCGTGATGAACAGTAGTTGGACAAATAACCTTGTAGTATAACCACGTTACCCCTTCATTTTATTTTATTTTATTGTACTGTTAAGATGGAGGGATTCGTTAGAAACTTTTGTACTTTCAATTCAACTGGTAAAGATAAGAATATTTTCATGAAATAAAGGAAAATACTGCTTGATTACTTAACAATGTGAGGATTGTTGTAACTTGGGATTATATATATATATATATATATATATATATATATATATATATATATATATATATATATATATATATATATAATACACACACTGTCAAAACAGTTTATGTTAATTTTTATTTAATATCGTTGGGTTACCCAGCTTGATGGCGATGCAAGAAGCGAAAGTGAAGATTAGGAGCATCTAAAAATTGGAGAGCTACCATTGTTTAAATCCTACGGATAGTGTAAAGAGGCTAAAAATCATTATTATCCTCATCTCCGTGAAACAAAAAAAAAAAACTAGGTTTTTTTTAACTCATTGCAATGACTTCTTTGCGTTGGGAAGCTATAGTTACTGCAGGTGGGTTAGTGTTGACGTTTATGCAGAGTGAAGTCATTTCCGCTAGGAGCACCGAACACATGAGCAAGAAAAGACCCTAGGTGATTTTAGGAAATGTGTGATTTTGAGCCACGAGTAGACATGACTCATTATCAGTAGCCTACTGATCCCGTAGGGGGTTAGTGCCGTCAGTGCACCTTATGCGGTGCACTATAGGCATTGCTTACGGTTCTTTGCAGCGTGCCTTCGGCCTCTAGCTGCAACCCCTTTCGTTCCTTTTGTTGTACCTCCTTTCATGTTCTCATTCTTCCACCTTACTTTCCACCCTCCCCTAACGATTGATTCATAGTGCAACAGCTCGGTTTTCCTCCTGTTACACCTTTAAGCCTTTTACTGTCAATTTCAGTTTCAGCGCTGGCTGACCTCGTAGGTCCCAGTGCTTGGCCTTTGGCCTAAATTCTATATTGAATTCAGCTCAATTACCAACACCGAAAATACCCACTTGTCACTGAACATCAACTTTGAGGCCAGCAGCTTCATTCCGAGATTGTTCATGATGACATGAACTCTTGTGAAGACTCACTGAGATCAAATGAATTATTTGTTCAAAATTTTCAGGCCAAAGATGAACTCAGATCGTGGAAAGACATTTAAGGAGATTAGAGGCCTAATCTGGACCTCTGGACTCTGAACAAACAACTGAGACGAATATCCAAAGACCAGACAAACAGAAAGGTGCCAGTGTTAGTGAAAAAGATGAGAAAGCAACATCTTTGAAATCTTCAAAATATACCAGGATTACGTAGAAAAAATGGCTGGTCTTATTATTCACTTTCTGTTTTTTTCTATTTTGTTATATGTATATCATATACTAAAACTAAAAATAATTTTTTTTTACTAATATAAGAAATGTGTTAAGTGTCCGTTCAACAGAATTTATATTGAAATGGAATTCTCAATAAGAGAAAACCATTCTCATTGTGTAATGTATAGAAAATGATTACCTATTTTCGTGGATGACTATGGTAGAAGAAGGTGCATTGGGGGATTTTTTATTTTAAACTAAAGATGAAAAATTTGAATTAGTATGCCGAGGAATAAGACAGAAAGCACTCTATATGGATAATAAAATAAGAATTATGTGTTTAATCGACGGAAGTTGTACAAATCAACAAGAAAATACGCCACTAGTATATAGCAGGGGTGGATCAAATGCAATTGTATTTGTACTTGAATTGTATTTAAATACAATTTTAATGTATTTGTATTTTGGCATCTAGAGAACAAAATATTTTATATTTGTGTTTTGGCACCCAGAAAAAAAGTAGTTTGTGTTTGTATTTATATTTCGAGAGTCAAAACCATTTGAGGAGGATAAGCAGACTTGCAGAGAGAGAGAGAGAGAGAGAGAGAGAGAGAGAGAGAGAGAGAGAGAGAGAGAGAGAGAGAGAGAGAGAGAGAGAGAGAGAGAAAGAGGTTGCATCCATTTCTTGAGAGGACTGATGTCATTGCCACAGCTGTCATGGACCCCAGGTTTAAGCTGGAGTGGATACCATGTAAGGAACTGCGAAAGGAAAAGATTTTGAAGATTGTGGACTTAATCATTTCCGAGTCAACTCAGTCGACACTGAAGAAGAAAACAATTCAAGAGAATGAGCCTTCCTCCTCCAAGAGCATCAACCAAAACGAGGCTGGAATGAGTGCAAAACGACCTCGTCTTTTTGTCGACATGCCTCCACCTGGGCAAGTGCATCAACAAACGACACTACAGTGCTTGAAACGTACCTAGAAAAGGTGTTCTGCCATTTGATGTTAACCCACTGAAGTACTGGCGTGATAAGCAAAGCTTCAGAATTTTGAAGCACTTTGCCAAGAATATGGTAGGGTGCTGTGCAACGTCGCCACCGTCTGAGAGGGTGTTTAGCAAGGCCGGCAATTTTTACACTCCTGAGCGAGCAAAACTCGGCCCGGAAACCTTCCAGGCATTAATGATGATAAAATGCAATTTTCATATGTAAACTGTGTAAAAAAAGTATCTCTGTTTATATTTTCTACATAATTACGGAAGTATTTTTATTTGTATATTTGGAATCTGGAATAGATGTAATTGCATTTTTGGAACCAGTACTTGTATTTGTATTTTTAGATTCAGGAATAAAAGTATATGTATTTTTGGAATCCAGAACAAAAATATTTGTATTTGTATTTCACTTATAAAAAATCAGTATATGATCCAACCGAGGTATATTGTTGTGCCAATATTCATTCTCACATATTGCGTCAAATGACAATCTAGGTCGCAAACTATGCAATAATTTTATTCTAATTTGACACCATCAACAAATAAATTATTTCCTGCCTATTCGCCGATAAAAGGCAAAAGTAAGAAGTAATTTATAAGTCGGTTTTCAGCTGCGCTTTTGCCAAATCTAACTAGATTTGGCTAACAGGTTACCGATGCCCGTTCTTGCTTTGTTATTGGTAGATTAATGAAAGAAAATGGACTTTTTCATTCGTTTTCAGGAACTCGAAGAAGGAAATGTAACTATACCATAGAATTTTGTCTTTTTCTCAGAAATGTCTGCAGCGCTTCACGTTAGGTGGTAAGGACAAAAACTAACACACACACACACACACACACACACACACACATATATATATATATATATATATATATATATATATATATATATATATATATATATATATATATATATATATATATATATATATATATATATATATATATATAGTGAGAACAGTTTAATGCTGTTTTAAATGTCGATAATATTTGGATGCAAAAGCGACTATTTACTGTAAAAACATGATAAAACTTAACATTTCAGAAAAAAAAAATTGTAAAGAGCCTCTCACCAGTCCAGATGTGATTGCCTTGAAAGTTACTCGCAAGTAACATTTTGAGAGAGCGTTATTTTTAACTTTAATATATTTTTTTAACGTTTTCTCATGGCGGTCTATAGCTACAGTTTTGTCTTGCCTCTTGGAATTTTTAACAAGCAGGCCCCTTTAGATGTGCAGTGGCAACAATGTAATTGTAAATAGATAATAGGCCTATTGCAATGATCTCCCCTTAGGATTGTTCTTTCAAAAAACCTCTTCGTTTTGCACTTAATGGTGCCATTGAGTGTCCTAATTTCCAACTCTAGACAATTGTTGTGGGATTCTATGTAAAATAAGAAAAGCCTTGAATGAGTGTCCATTCCAGCACGACCGTTAGCAGTTCTTAACTGGTTTACCATTTACCACTGATGTCTAGTTTCTCTCACTTCTACAATCTGTATGAGTTTCCAAATGTTTTTGCTTTTGTATTAATTCTCTGCTGACGGAGGAACTGAGAGTTTTTAAAAGTTCGGATTATTATGCTGCGTTTTAGAGTAAGAGGAAAAGAATTTTCAAGAATACGGGTAGTCTCCTTAAATGACTGGGAAATTGCTTTCCCAACTATCAATGACAATGGCAATCTTTTTCCAGCTTGAAACTGAATAAGAAAATTAACTGCTGAGCTGCCATGAACTCGGTGTGTATTTGCACACACACACATATATATATATATATATATATATATATATATATATATATATATATATATATATATATATATATATATATATATATATATATATATATATATATATATATATATATATATATATATATATTAGCTAAAAACTAATAATAATAATTTTTCAAGAGTTGAAACGCGCTAGTATTTGTGTTGTTCTTGAGCGAGTGAATACCGCACTGATCTCATCTGCAAAGCATCATCAATGCAGCACGGATAGGCTGTAGATTTTAGTTAATAGAACCTTGAGTCCTTTATTTATTAGGTGTCAGGCTTTGCTGATAGTATTTAGAGCAAACACAGTATGGTTAGTGATCAGATGCAAGAATGCAGTTTCAACGAACATGGTTAAAAATTGAAAATATATCGAACTGAGTCTAAATGTCACATGAAGTGTTCCGGTTGCTATGGCGACGGTTGTAAACAAACCCGTCATCGGTGTCTTACATACGTATTACGCACTCGAGTTTAAAAAGTATTAATTAACCAGTTCAGGAAACAATAATCGATATTATGATTCACCAGTATCAACATACGGAAAATAGAAGTTAATATTATTGATAGGAATCGGTTCAATCTGGCACCAGACTAGAGCATTAGACCTACGTTGCTCAAGCGGCACTTAGGGTGCCGTTCAAATTTCAGTCGCTCTATTTTTGTCAGTGAAACTGACCTTTCTTCTCCAGTGGACAGCGAGTGTCTTTCAGTTCCTCTTAGGTTATCGAAATGTCCAGTGACAGTGACGACAGTTTCTTCGGCGATGACAGGGAGGAATCGGAGAAAGCAGACTCCGATGAAAAGCAAAACAAAAATGATGATGATGACTCGAAAGATAATGTTCAATGCGTCGATAGCGAAGAGGCTGAAGGAGAGGGAAAAAACTCCGATGATGGGGAGGAGGAGAAGAGAGAGAGTGAGGGAGAGGAGGAAACGAACGGTAGTGGCAGTGAGGAGGAAAACGTGGTAGAAGAAGAAGTGTACGAAGAGGAGGAATTTGACGAAGACAGTGAAGAGGAGAAGAAAGACGATGATGATGAGTTTAAGGAAGACGAGAGAGCCAGTGATAGTGACGTTGCGCAACCGGAGAGTGGAAACGAAGTGGATGATGAAAACGGGAGTGATGAAAACGATAACGAAAATGAGGACGAAAATAAAGAAAATGAGGCCGAAGGTGACGAGGAAGGCGAGAAGGAAAACGCGGGAAAACTGGAAGACGTGAACGAGGAGGAGGAGGAGAGAGAAGAAGAAGAGTCTGCTGGGGACAAGAACGAAGAGCTGGAAAACCTCTTCAGCAACAATTCCTCCAGTTCGGCCTCGTCCTCGCCGTCGAAGCAGCGTCGAGGGGGAAGACCTTCCTCGGCTAGGAATCAGATGAAAGTTCTTATCACCGCCACCAGGCAGCGCTCGCTGTCGCCCTGCTCTTCCGAAGACTCTCGCAAGGCTGTTGTTTTTGGTAGGACCTCTTCAAACACACCCCCACCCCCCTTCACCCTCACCCTGTCAGAATACCTTTTTTGTTTCTTTTTGTTGAGATTAATATATATACAGTATATTATTTATATATATATATATATATATATATATATATATATATATATATATATATATATATATATATATATATATATATGTAGTATATATATATACTCGTATATAAAGTAAAATAACATGTAGGAAGAAAAAAAGCAAAAATTACAGAAGAAACTCCACGGATAAAGTAAAAACGTTTCAGCCGTTTCGTGTTTCCCCTTATGCGTTTCAGAAACAACTATAAGAATGAAGATTTTTGTGGTATTTCTCTAGCCCAGGTGCAATGATTATTAACCGGAAGTAGGAACCACATTGACGAGAATGTCTTGAGAAATCCATTCGGTTTTTCCTTAATAGACAAAAGCATATTATATGATTTCTGTTTATTTTTCTCTTCTTTGAGGTAGACAGGTGGTGCTTCGAAAACTTCACTCTCCCGTCATTGTTCTTTTGTGTTGATCATTTCGAGTGAAAACTTAGGTTTTCGCTCTAGAGTTGTCATTGTAACTAACTCATTATAAACTTTCGTCTCTTTAGCCTCTGGTGAATAAGATTTACCTGTCGACCTTCAGTGATGCATGAAAAACACTTGCGGGTTAAATACAAATTGATTATCATATATTCATTAATATATATATATATATACATATATATATTTAATATGAATATATATATATATATATATATATATGAATATATATACATATATGTATGTATATATATCATATATTTATATATATAGTCATATATAATATATATATATATACTATATATATATATATATATATATATATATATATATATATATATATATATATATATATATATATATATATATATATATATATATATATATATGTATGTATATAATCCTGCTACCCACTAATTTCTCAACAAGGACTTTTCCAAGGTAGAGAGTGTTAGTTACAGAGGCTATTGTGAATGTACAGTACAGAAGAACAACAACGGTATGATAAAGTTGCGTAGAATTTTTACAGAGAAATTGAAATAGGATTGATAATTATAACAGCTGTGTGGAGGAGGCCAGGTGGAATACTTTTGTCATGTGGCCATTGTGAGGAGTCGAGAAAAAGTAGTAGCCTATGCGGTGCTTATCGGCATTGAAAACATTCATGTTGATATCGAGATGTGATACTAATGCAATGTTTTAACATGTACACTGTTAAGTTATTGTTTTGAAGGTGATTACAGACTTCAGTTTTCTGTGAAAGAAAACTACTGTAACGGCTTTGTCTGTCCATCCGCACTTCTGTCCGCCCTCAGATCTTAAAAACCACTGAGGCTAGAGGGCTGCAAATTGGTATGTTGATCATCCACCCTCCAATCACTAAACATACCAAATTGCAGTCCTCTAGCCTCAGTAGGTTTGATTTTATTTAAGGTTAAAGTTAGCCATAATCGTGCTTCTGGCAACGATATTGAATAGGCCACCACCGGGCCTTGGTTAAAGTTTCATTGGCCGCGGCTCATACAGCATCATACCGAGACCACCGAAAGATAGATCTATTTTCAGTGGCCTTGATTATACGCTGTACAGAAAGCTCGATTGTGCCGAAGAAACTTCGGCGCATTTTTTACTTGTATATGATGAAGATTAGTATGCGTAGAAATATATAGGTATGAGAGTGACAGGTTTGGTGTCAAAATTAGCGTGGAATAAGGTGTATTGTTTCTATGGCTGCTATATATTTTCGTGGACAGAGTAGGCTACTGAAGAAAGTCTGAGGAAGGATAATGAATGGAGGGAAAAAGTGGTAGAATAAAGACAGCAGACGTGAAAGAATCACGAAATGGTTAAAGTTTGCCAATGACAGTGTTGACTGGTGATGAAGTAGAGAAGCTGTAGAGACTAGTGAGAGTTCAAGAGTACTTTAATGTTAGAAAATTGAAATTGGATGATAGCAAGAGTATGGTTATTTGGTAAATGGGATCCAGAACGATGGAATAAAGAACCTTACTGTGGATAACTGAATGAGTGGAAGGAGGAAGGTAGCAGGAGGTCCTTTAAAGCTTTGAAAGAGAAGAGTTTATGGAAGTAAATTTGGAAAGTATTGAGTAATTCTGGAGTGAATTCGCCTTTTATGTCATTAAGGTGAGACTGTTGTATGTAGCTGACAGAACAGAGACGGGTCAGAATGTTTAGAGGTGGTTTGGTCTTATGGGGAGAATAGGGGAAATACATTTGGTAGGTAAGGTGTAATGTTCAGGAGTAGTGAGCTTACTATACAAGACACGTTGGCAAGGGACTCGGTCTGTGTATGTGTGTAGAGGTAGATAAAAGAGGCAAAACACTGCAGATGATTCTTCTTTGTAGGTATTGACGTGTCTGAGACTTATGTATTCTGCATGTGACAATCATCCTTGTTTCAACGTTCAGTAATTGTCATGGCAAGGACTATTTACGATGCAATTAGGTAATAATCATATTCACAATAATCTTCACCTTATGAGGTATAGTGGTGAATAGTAAAAATAATAATATTGAATATTTAACCCAGAAATAGGTACTCTAAGATCCGTTTGCACTCTGGGATCATAAGTTCTGTAAGGTACTGTTTTCATGAGCTGTTTTACAAAGGATTATGCGTGAAGAAATTGCTAAGAGTTAAACAATTTATATTTACTGTTTTCCAAAGACCACTCTTTCGTTTTGTAACACTAATCATGCAGTTTTCAAATTTGAAAAGGTTTGCCCATATGTCAGATACCGGAAGACTAATCTGCTACTGAGTTTTAGTATTTGGGCAAAGATTAGGTCAGTAACCTTGGAAAGTAGGACAAGATTAGAAATTGGGATCGGGTCAGAGATTCTTATTGACCCAGTATGATGAAGATATGAATGACAATGGAAATATTTAAGGTTAGGCTAGGGCAAACATAATTAACAAATAGACCCATCAAGGTAACAGAAATAGGAGCCCTGTATAAGGGTACTGCCGTCAGTGTGCCTGATGCAGCGCACTGTAGGCATTACTTAAGGGTCTTTGCAGTGTCTCTTTGGCCCCTACTTGCAACTCCCTTTCATTCCTTTTACTGTATCACGGTTCATATTCCCTTTTTCCATCTTACTTTCCACCCTCTCCTAACAGTTGTTTCATAGTACAACTGGGAGGTTTTCCTCCTCTTACACCTTTCAAACCTCTTTACTTTCAGTTTTCCTTCCAGCACTGAATGACTTCATAGGTCCCAGTGCTTGGCCTTTGGCCTAAATCTTATATTTCAATTCCAATGCCAAAAAATTTATTCATAAATCAAGAGAAGACTAATTACAGTTGTCACTTTTCCTCTTACAGAAATGGGTCTAGCTTGTTATGGTGACAACTGGATCGCCTTGTCATCATAACCTGCTTGCTCGGTTATTTGAGAGAGTGGACATGAGAGGTTGCATCCATACTACATTAACACATGTCATCAACATGTTGGACACTTATTACACACATATAAACATGTTGGAAACTTATCACATACATATGAACATGTTAAAAACTTATGCATATAAACATGTTGGACACTTATCACATACAAATAAACATGTTGGACACTTATCACATACAAATAAACTTGTTGGACACTTATCACATACCTGTACATATCGTAAACAGACTGAAGACTAGTCAGTGACCAAAAGTCGATAACAAAGACTGGAAAATTATGTAAAGGACGGTTGCGACTACCAATAAGTTGTTGACTTGTATTTAACCTGTTTGTGATGTGTGTGTGTGTGTGTGTGTGATGAGTCGCCGATGCGGCTTTATGACATGTTTTACTGCAGAGTGGACGCGAACTTACGGAAGAGTTACTTAACAGTTACTTGAGGTATTTGTTTCTCTTTTCATCTGCAGACACACATGACAACAGCAGAGCTTCCAGTGCCTATTATAACCTTCACCCGGGCAGTCACCCTCCTTCCCCCTCGAAATACCAGCCACCTCCCTTGCTGGTTACCAAAAGCCCTGTGCACAGCAGACCTGTCTCTGCTAGGAGGTCGAGAGACAACTCGCCCAGGTCTTCTTGTGGTGAAATAACTGACAGAGGCCCGTCTGTGGGAGATGCCCCAGAAACAGGGACCTCAAAGATGCCCAGAGAGGGAGTGCCCCCGCCTTCAGGAAACAGGGGAGAGACAGGGAGTCTGGGACTCTCTAATACGAACAACGGAATCAACAGGGTTCTGAGCAAGAAAGAACAGTCTTCCAGAGGTAAAGAATGAACTTCTTCAAAATTTTCAGAAAAGAGGATTATTTTTTGAGTACTGTAGGAGTATATAATATGAACTTTGTGTATATTTTCTGGTATTGATTCTTTTACAGTCAACATAAACAATGACAGCACTTTAGATAGCAAATTAGCTTAATCTACTTGGCTGTCTTTCAGCTGTAGACCTAGAAGTCATTCTTGAGGTCATTTCCTTGTTAACTTCACTGCTCTAGAGTGTGACCTGTTCCCACCAGTCTCTGAGACAAAACCAAGAGTCCTAAATTATCTTGGTTCTTCTTCCTCTTCTCTCAAGTATGACCTGTACCATCCACTCTCTGAAACAAACCAACGTCCTTGTTAAAGGTTTTCCACTGCTGACCTCGATCAAATAATGACCTAAGTGACCTCCTCAAAAGAATCTGTTGTCTGACTTTGTCCACTATTTCTTGGTAGGTGACGTCACGTCCCTGAAGCCACGTCCCAAGTCAGCCGTCACCCAGCCGAAAATCATGGGGAGAGGTCCTTCGGTGCCAGGAAATCGCATAGTAAGTGGTTCCCGTAGTTGCAGGCGACACTGACTTGATTATCATTAATAGTAGTATCAGTAATGGTAAAGTTTTTTTCTTCTTCTTCTTCTTCTTCTTCTTCTTCTTCTTCTTCTTCTTCTTCTTCTTCTTCTTCTTCTTCTTCTTATTATTATTATTATTATTATTATTATTATTATTATTACTGGAATTTTATACCACTGGAATTTTCATGATGATGATGATGATGATGATGATAATAATAATAATAATAATAATAATAATAATTATTATTATTATTATTATTATTATTATTATTATTATTATTATTACTTGAATTTTCTCTCTTCAGAAGTTTCACAATTTTATTATTATTTTCATTATTATTACTGGAATTTGCCATCATCAGAACTTTCACAATTGTATTATTATTATTATTATTATTATTATTATTATTATTATTAAGAATACAATGATACAGATAATTTATCATAATTAATTCGTTTCGTCAAATTATGAACAGGTTAAATATATTCTTCACGAAGAACCTGTATTTGAATTTTATGGCATAACCTGAAAAAAATATGGAAATCCCAATGTAAATTTATTCTTTTTAATGCGTAGCGAACGTCTAGTTATTTTAAACTAAAAAAACAAAACATATTTCGATAGAGAGACAGATAGACCGATAGATAGTGCTTCCAAGTACCTGTTCTCTGTAAGGGGGTTAGTGCAGTTAATGCATCTCACGTGGAGCACTGTAGGCATTACTTAGCTTCTTGGCAGCAGCCCTTCGGCCCATAGCTGCAATCCCTTTCATTCCTTTGACGGTACCTCCGTTCATATTCTCTTTCTTCCACCTTTCTTTCCACTGTCCCAACAATTGATTCATAGTGCAACTGCTTTGAGGTTTTCCTCCTGCTGCACCTTTCAAACCTTGCTACTTTCAATTTCCCTTTCAGCGCTGAATGACCTAATAGGTCCCAGCACTTGGCTTTTGGCCTAACTTTATATTCCAATTCCAATTCAAGTACCTATGAATGTACTTTACTAAAAGTAGCTTTGTCGCTGTACCTTCCCATGGCTTACATGTATAGAATTATAGAAATGGAAATTATGATAATAATAATTATGGTAATAATAATAATAATAAGAATAGGAATAGCAACAATTGTAGTTATATTAAAAACAGTAGCAGTAATGAAATGATGGCGGTGAAATAATAATAATAATAATAATAATAATAATAATAATAATAATAATAATAATAATAATAATTAGGTCTTTCTTCTCTAGATCGAGAACGGGAAATGATGGCGTTGATTTTATAAAAAAAGTTACAAAAGTTTCGAATATCTTCAGTCGACTGAAGATAACCCAGGACAAGGTTAAAAGCTTTTTGTAACTTCAACAAGAATACCATTGAATATTATTGTGAACCTGATATACAGAATAATAATAATAATAATAATAATTAATATATAAAATAAATAATAATAATAATAATAATAATAATTAAAGGATGGCTGTATTATGCGAATTTATCTTATATAGTGTCTTTTCTATCCTCCTTATGAATCGCTTTTTCAGGCTCAGCGATGTTAGATCAGGTTTTCAAATCGTTCAGATCCTCAGATGTGGCTGCAGAAGGTCTGAAGAAACGAGGTGCTCGTTTCTTCAGACCTTCAGACCTTCAGACCTTCTGCAACCACGTCCAGAGGATGACCAACGAGCTGGTCGAAACATGTCGACGGTACTGAACTTGAACCCAGACGCATTACTTCCAATATTCCGGTTCTTTCGCAGCGTCCATTATAAGATAAATTCGCATAATACAGCCATCCTTTTAATAAGACTGCAACTACTCTTCCATTAATAATCTTACTGTACTAATAATAATAATAATAATAATAATTTACTTCTGGACAAGTTAATATTAAACAAGGGAGTATCAGATCAGGTTTTCCAGATCTCAGATACCTTCCACCCTCTCCTCATATTACTTAATTGTTTTTGCAGCATTCGACAACCTCTTCCATTCCTTTCAAATTCTCTTTCTTCCATCTTACCTTCCACCCTCTCTCTCATCATTGTTTCTCAGTGCAACTTTGACGTTTTCCTCCTGTCACACCTCACCTTTCAAACCTTTGTACCCCAGCACTGAATGACCTCATAAGCCCCAGCGCTTGGCCTTTGGCCCACATTCCATGTTCCATTTCAGGTCTAGCTCTTCTGCAACTGTCATCTGACGTAACTCCGACACCCAGTGTGTCCAAACAGAAATAATTCTCATCTTTTCTGTGCAGACAGAAGGACCGGTCTCCACTTTTCTCGGTCACTCGGTCTTGAGAAGTGTTGAGAGAAGACCTCCTGACATTCACCCTTGGCATTTCAACATCTTTGTTTTACTTCTTAATTTTTTTTCAATATGAGTAGTTCCCTTTTTCGTCTGTATATTATAAATCTTCTCTATGTGATACAGTAATTGGGTTTTGCATTTTTATATTTTCTAGATTTTTTTTAACCTAGCTTGTTTTCTTGAGCCTGAGCTAACCTTCTTAAGCTGACCTAAGACATGGGTGCCATGACCTAATTTTTCACAGTGGTTTAAAATTAAGATTCAGTCATTATTAAACATTTTTCTTCGCTGTAGTATATCATTAAGTGACTATGGTATTTTATCAACAAGTTTCCTGGAAGCAAATTCCTGAGATGTATATATGCTAGTATTGCACCAGTCCTGGTTTTTTTTTGCCATGCCCCTGGGTTAGGTTAGGTTAGGTTAGGTTATGTTAGGTTAGGTTAAATAAGTTTAGTAGCATGAGAGTAATTTGGGTGTGGGAAACATGATGAGATTATTTTGAAGAAAATTCTATGGTTAGTTTTTAAGATATGGCATCCCGCTTTTTTCAGGGAAAGGTCCCGGTACTCAGTTACGTCTCGGGAATATGCATCCCCGGAAGATTATCACAGTGGCTTAAAATTAAAATATAACAATAATTATTAAACAATTTCCTCCATAGAGTATATCAAACTGAATGGCGTTTTTTATTAACAAGTTTTCTAGAAGAATATAATTTGCAGTGATTTGTTATCCGTCTCAAATCTTTCTCCTCACTCGAAAATGTGCGACTGCCGATTAGTTTTCTTCATAAAATTGTATCTAATGTAACATTTATGAACATTTTCTCTTACCGTTAGGCTGCCTGCTCAAGGGACACTTTTAGTGGAAGGTGGCGGGCCACTTTTCACTAAACAGTGCCCACTGTGCCCGTGTGCGGCAGCCTTACAGTTTAATTAATTTTCATGTTTCAACATTTATCTTTGCCAAATGCGTCTGAAGAGATTCATCACCCCCATGGGCGAGAACATTGGAAATATCCAAATTCTCAGATTCTCACGTCGATTCTCACCCCTTCCATTTACCTTTCAGCAACTCCCACGTCACAGGCCCCTCGGGGACTACTCTCGGAGTCTCCAGATGTTGGGCGTCAAGGTCCCGCCGCCGGCTCCAAAGACTCCCAAGTAAGTCCTCACTTCTTCGTGGCTCGGTCCTCAAACCACATGACACAGCTTAGTAATCTCGCGTTAACTTTTGGAAGGGAAATAGAATATGGAAGTGGTTATGATAAGCAATGCCGAAAAAATACAACATTAAAGTGCATACTTGCAAAGAGTGAAAGAGAAATACCATAAAGCGAAGCTTTAGAGTTGAATAGCTCTGCACCTAGCACAAACACTTGTAGTGTGCCCGCAACTGTGTTTGTGGAGTGAGTGCTTTGGAACCAGGAACCAGACGCGAAGTCACACACACACATATGCATTCGCACAAACACACACCAACCCCGTGTTGTGATGACCAAAATGACTTCTTTTAACTTCTTGATTTGCAGGTATTTTTTCAGATGCGTTTTCCACTGAGAGCCGTGAAATCTAAGAGAAGAAGTTTCTTCATGGTGCTGTGGGTTGGCACTGACCTAAAATCCTAAGCCTTTGGGATTTGAAATATCTCCTGGGAAGGAAATTTTCTTAATATATATAAAATATTAGGGAACTGAAAATTGATAAGAGACACTGTTATATTTCATAATATCTCTCTATGCAACAGCTTTGCAGATAAGAAATTCAGCCATAAATTGTTGGAAGTGCTCTACAGTTGGACAAGAACAGTCTTATTCACTTTTCTGAAAAAAACATTTACATTTTCATACTGTCGCCTGATACGGACTGTTGTCTTCAAAACAGACCACTGGCTGATACAGATTGTTGTCTTAAAAAAAACTGACCATTGACTGATATGTACTGTTATCTTAAAAAACTTATCATTGACTGAAATAGACCGATATCTTATAAAAACTTACCACTGATGTATGCAGTGTCTTCTTAAAAAACTTACCATAGACTGATATGTACTGTTGTCTTAAAAACTTACCATAGACTGATATGTACCGTTGTCTTAAAAACTTACCATAGACTGATATGTACTGCTGTCTTAAAAACTTACCATAGACTGATATGTACTGTTGTCTTAAAAACTTACCATAGACTGATATGTACTGTTGTCTTAAAAAACTGACCATAGACTAATATGTACTGTTGTCTTAAAAAACTTACCATAGACTGATATGTACTGTTGTCTTAAAAACTTACTGTTGTCTGTTGTCTTAAAAAAACTTACCATAGACTGATATGTACTGTTGTCTTAAAAACTTACTAGACTGATAAAAACTTACCATATGTACTGTTGTCTTAAAAAACTTACCATAGACTGATATGTACTGTTGTCTTAAAAACTTACTGTAGACTGATAATATGTACTGTTGTCTTAAAAAACTTACCATAGACTGATATGTACTGTTGTCTTAAAAACTTACTGTAGACTGATAATATGTACTGTTGTCTTAAAAAACTTACCATAGACTGATATGTACCTTAAAAACTTAGTAGACTGATAATATGTACTGTTGTCTTAAAAACTTACCATAGACTGATATGTACTGTTGTCTTAAAAACTTACTGTAGACTGATAATATGTACTGTCGTCTTAAAAAACTTACCATTGACTGAGACAGACCAATATCTTAAAAAACTGACCACTGACTTATATGGACTGTCGTCTTAAAAAAACTTACTATTGACTGATATGGGGTGTTATCTGTGAAACACTTACCATTGAATGACATGGACTGGTATCTTAGAAAACTTACCATTGGCTGATACTGACTTTCACTCCAAAAACAACTTGTACCGATGTGGAGAGGAGTTTGGCCTGCAGATCACAAGTCCTGAATAATCCATTTTAAAATGTGCATAATTGTTTCTTATTGTTAACTGGGCTTCTGAAAAAGATAAATCCAGATGACCCAAGAGGTACGTTGAATAGCTGACTTATAATCTCTCTCTCTCTCTCTCTCTCTCTCTCTCTCTCTCTCCCCCCAACAGAACGCCGAGATCCTCGTCCTCGCAGTCTTGGCAGAGCGAGGGGAAGCTCCACACCCGTGTGACCAAGAGGTCGACCTCGCTGGAAGATGTAACCTTAGCCATACCCCAGGTCAAGGAGCCCGAGACTTTAAGGGACCTCCAAGTGGGTGAGTTTGTAGAGGACCCTGTGGTATTTGAGAGAGGGAGGTAGACAGATAGGCAGGAGGAAAGGAGGGGCTCTGTCAATAGAGGCTGACAGACGGATGCTGACAATGACAGAAGGATCAGGAGGGGATGGCCCTCTGATAGACAAATAATGACAGATGGACAGAAGATGGATTAGACAGAAGGAAGGATCCCCTGTCATTGACAGACGGATGCTGAAATGCTGACAGACAAATAGAGGCTGACAGATATGACAGATGGATAAGAAGGGGCTCTGTAATAGAGGCTGACAGACAAATATTAACAGATGGACAGAAGGAAAAGACAAGATTGTGTCAATAGAGGCTGACAGACAAATAGTGACAAATGGACAGAAGGATAAAAATTGGCGCTGTCAATAGAGGCTGACAGTCAAATATTGACAGAGAGACAGAAGGATAAGAATAGGTTCTATCATTAGAGGCTGACAAACTAATACTGAAGCAGGCAGAAGGATAAGGATGTGCTCTATCAATGGAGGCTGACATGCTAATATTGACATTGACAGAAGGATATGGAGTTGTTCTTTTAATAGAGGCCGACAGACTAATAGAGACAGAGTTAACTGCATGGAAATAGTTGGGAGTTGTATGCGATAACGTGACTGGAAATGGAATGTTTTCACAGATATGTGTGTGTGTGAGAGAGAGAGAGAGAGAGAGGAAAGATAAATTTATAATTGTTTTCGTAAACTGCTTTAACGTTGTTTTGCTACAACAAACAAGTTTATTGAGAGAGAGAGAGAGAGAGAGAGAGAGAGAGAGAGAGAGAGAGAGAGAGAGAGAGAGAGAGCTGATAATCAAGTACAACAATCTCAAAGCACACCAAAACATGTCTTTAAATTTACTCTGAAAAAACCAATAGAAAGCAAATCACTTTAACAACAACCCCTTCTCTCTCCCTCCCCACCTCCCCCTACCTCTTACCCCTCCCTTTACCCCGACTTCCCCCCTCCTGGAGGAACAGACGAAGCTCAGAGGGCCACGCTGAGCCAGGCCATCTACGAAGAGTGGTACTTCCGGCGCTGCAAACAGATCCGCTCCCGGAGGATCAAGGCCAAGAGGAAGGTTCAGGAGGAACAGCGCGAGAAGGAGGCGGTAAGAGAAGTCACAAGCCTCAATTCTCTATTCCTTCACTCCATTAAAAACGTCTGTGACGCATTTCAGTTCCGGAGGTCCTTTTGTCCCTCCTCACACCATTGAAGGACTGGAACAGCCTCCCTTCTTCTGAGGATGTGTAACTGGAACTTCTTCAGCAGTTCAAGTGAGGATGCAATGCATTGCTATCACACTGCTATCCTCCTTGCATTTTAATTCATTTTTATCTATTTATTATTAATTTATTGTTTATTAACTTATTTTTTCTTTTTAATAATTACCTCGTCTTACCTCTTCCTAATGAACACCATAATATCCTTTGGAAGCTTGAACTCCAAGTCAATGGCCCATTCGGGCTTGTTCCACATGAATAGGGCTCATCTTCTGAATAATAATAATAATAATAATAATAATAATAATAATAATAATAATAATAATAATAATAATAATAATACATATATATATTCCTTTTATTGTACCTCCGTTCTCATTCTCTTTCTTCCATCAGACTTTCCACCCTCTCCTAACAATTGTTTCACAGTGCACCTGCAAGAGGTTTTCCTCCTGTTACACCTTTCAAACCTTTTTTCAGTCAATCTCCCTTCCAGCGCCGAATGACCTCCTAGGTCCCAGCGCTTGGCCTTTCGCCTAAATTCTATATTCTATTCAATTCTACATATATGCGTAATTGGTCATTCTAGAGAAAAGTGAGTCCATTCGTACTTTTATAAAAACTTTATGTACATGGTAATAGACAATATTCATTTTCAAAGTACTTGTATCTGTCTAGTGTACAGGTGGTATATTGCGATACAACAGCTCTGATGTCATTATTGTTATTCAGAAGATGAAACCTTATTCATATGGAACAAGCCCACCACAGGGGCCATTGACTTGGAATTCAAGCTTCAAAAGAATATTACGGTGTTCATTAGGAAGAAGTAGAGGTGCTAAGAAATACAGAAGAAGATCTCACTTATTGAAAAAGAAAAAATAAATTAATAAATAGATAAAAACATATTAAAATGCAAGGAGAATAGTATTGGGATAGTAATGCATTGCAGCTTCGGTTGAACTTCTGAAGAAGTTCCAGTTGCACGACGTCCTTTGAAGGGAGGCTGTTCCACATCCAGCGGCGTGAGGGAGGCTATCAGTCAAAACAGAGATGATAAAATGTTTCGACTCTATGCAACGGAAATGTGGTAAAATCAACAACGTATAATGATGGTACAGCCGTAATAGGAATGTGATTCTTATAAATAACGCAGTTTATACTCGTTGCAATTAAACTTCCAAGTAGATAAATCAGCATTTATAGAAAAAGTAGATAAATCAGCATTTATCGAAAAAAGTAGATAAATCAGCATTTATCGAAAAAAAGTGGATAAATCAGCATTTATCGAAAAAAGCAGATAAATCAGCATTTATCGAAAAAAGTATATAAATCAGCATTTATCGAAAAAAGTATATAAATCAGCATTTATCGAAAAAAGTAGATAAATCAGTATTTATTGAAAAAGTAAATAAACCTGCATTTATTAGATAAATCAGCATTTATCAAAAAAGTAGATAAATCAGCATTTATCAGAAAAGTAGATAAATCAGCATTTATCAGAAAAAGTAGATAAATCAGCATTTATCAGGAAAATGAGATAAATTAGCATTAATCCCTAAAAAAGTAGATAAATCAGAATTTATAAAAAAGTAGATAAATCAGCATTTACCAAAAGAAACTAGATAAATCAGCATTTATAAAAAAATAGATAAATCAGCATTTACCAAAAAACTAGATAACTCAGCATTTATCAAAAAAGTAGATAAATCAGCATTTACCAAAAAATAGATAAATCAGCATTTACCAAAAAAATTAGACAAATCAGCATTCATCACAAAAAGTCGATAAATCAACATTTACCAAAAAAAAAGCTAGATAAATCAGCATTTATAAAAAAAGTAGATAAATCAGCATTTACCAAAAAGTAGATAAATCAGTATTTATCAAAGTAGATAAATTAGCATTTACCAAAAAAACTAGATAAATCAGCATTTATAAAAAAAGTAGATAAATCAGCATTTACCAAAAAACTAGATAAATCAACATTTATCAAAAAAGTAGATAAATCAGCATTTACCAAAAAGTAGATAAATCAGCATTTACAAAAAAACTAGATAAATCAGCATTTATTAATAAAGTAGATAAATCAGCATTTACAAAAAACTAGATTAATCAGCATTTATAAAAAAAGTAGATAAATCAGCATTTACCAAAAAAGTAGATAAATCAGCATTAACAAAAAAATTTGATAAATCACCATTTATCAGAAAAAGTAGATAAATCAGCATTTACCAAAAAACTAGATAAATCAGCATTTATCTAAAAAGTAGATAAATCAGCATTTACCAAAAAAACTAGATAAATCAGCATTTATAAAAAAAGTAGATAGATCAGCATTTATCCCCAAAAAAGTAGATGAATCAGGATTTATTTAAAAAGTAGGTAAATCAGCATTTATCAAAAAAGTAGATAAGTCAGTATTTTTAAAAAAGTAGATAAATCAGCATTTATCCAAAAAAGTAGATAAATCAGCATTTATCCAAAAAAGTAGATAAATCAGCATTCATTTGAAAATTAAGTACATAAATCAGAATGCATCCAAAACCTTCAGTAGATAAATCATCAGTTAAAAAAAATTAAATAGACAAAGATAAACAACAAATCAGCTCATTCTAACAAAAACCTGTAAACATTTGAAGACCAGAGGTAATTCCACAACTTTCGTGCGTCACAGAAGAAGGAATTTCTTCTTAGGCTCTGCAACTCGTAGCAGTGATGAGGACAAGAGGTTAAGAGGCGAAGAGCTAACTCGAAGAAGAAGAACACCCCTACAGTAGGGGGGGTATGCCATCAGTGAACCTCACGTGGTGCACTGCAGCCGTTACTTAAGGGTCTTTGCAGTGTCCCTTCGGCCCCTGTAGCTGCAACTTCTTTCATTCCTTTTAATATACCTCCACTCTTATTCTCTATCTTCAGTCTGACTTTCCATCCTCTTTAACAACTGTTTCATAGTGCAACTGCTCTGAGGTTTCCCTCCTGTTACACCTTTCAAACCTTCTTACTGTCAATTTCCGTTTCAGCGCTGAACGACCTTCTAGGTCACAGCGCTTGGCCTTTGTCCTATATTCTACTCTCTTCTCTAACAGCAAGAACAGGAAAAATCACTGTTTTATTCCACGTCTCAGGTGAGGGTGAAACAGGTAACTTGACCTCACCTGACTTTGCTTGACCTGTCGCCTGATGCGGCAGGAATGAACGTTTTTAGAAATACACAGAGAATATTTATGACTGCTGAATTTTGAGATAAATGCTGATCTATTTACTTAATTTTAGATAAATTCTGATTTAGCTGCCTAATTTCTCAGATAAATACTGAGTGATCTATTTACTTTTGACATAAATGCTGATCTATTTACCTATTTTTAGATAAATTCTGCTTTAGCTACTTAATTTTTCAGATAAATACTGAGTGATCTATTTACTTTTGACATATATGCTGATCTATTTACTTAATTTTAGATAAATTCTGATTTAGCTTCTTAATTTCTCAGATAAATGCTGAGTGATCTATTTACTTTTGACTTAAATGCTGATCTATTTACTTAATTTTAGATAAATTCTGATTTAGCTGCCTAATTTCTCAGATAAATGATGAGTGATCTATTTACTTTTGATATAAATGCTGATCTATTTACTTAATTTTAGATAAATTCTGATTTAGCTGCCTGATTTCTCAGACAAATCCTTATTTTTCTATTTAATTTTTTATAAAAAAAATTTTCTAATTCATCTATAAAATTTCTTATATGAATGCTGATTAATCTACGTAATATTTAGATAAATGCTGATTTATCTACTCAATTTCTTAGGTAATTGTCGATTTATTTACTGACTTTTTAGATGAATTTTGACTCTACAAAGTTGTATACTCTGTAGAGTAAGGATATTATCTAAATATTCAGCAGATAAATCGACATTTAAGAAATTGAGTAGATAAATCAGCATTTAAAAAACTGGTTTATTAAACATCAATAATCTAAGATATTGAGTAAATAAATCAGATTCTATCTCAAAATTAAATAAATAAAGCAGCTTCTATCTGAAAATTAAATAAATCAGCTTCTGTCTCAAAATTAAATAAATAAATCAGCTTGTCTCAAAATTAACTAAATAAATCAGCTTCTGTCTCAAAATTAAATAAATAAACCAGCTTCTCTCAAAATTAAATAAATAAATCAGCTCCTGTCTCAAAATTAAATAAATAAATCAGCTTCTGTCTCAAAATTAAATAAATAAATCAGCTTCTGTCTCAAAATTAAATAAATAAATCAGCTTCTGTCTCAAAATTAAATAAATAAATATGCTTCTGTCTCAAAATTAAATAAATAAATCAGCTTCTGTCTCAAAATTAAATAAATGAATCAGCTTCTGTCTCAAATTTAAATAAATAAATCAGCTTCTGTCTCAAAATTAAATAAATAAATCACCTTGTCTTTAACTAAATAAATCAGTCTCAAAATTAAATAAATAAATATGCTTTTGTCTCAAAATTAAATAAATAAATCAGCTTCTATCTGAAAATTGAATAAATAAATCAGTCTCAAAATTAAATAAAAATAAAAATTAAATAAATAAATCAGCTTCTATCTCAAAATTAAATAAATAAATCAGCTTCTGTCTCAAAATTAAATAAATAAATCAGCTTCTGTCTCAAAATTAAATAAATAAATCAGCTTCTGTCTCAAAATTAAATAAATAAATATGCTTCTGTCTCAAAATTAAATAAATAAATCAGCTTCTGTCTCAAAATTAAATAAATGAATCAGCTTCTGTCTCAAATTTAAATAAATAAATCAGCTTCTGTCTCAAAATTAAATAAATAAATCACCTTGTCTCAAAATTAACTAAATAAATCAGCTTCTGTCTCAAAATTAAATAAATAAATATGCTTTTGTCTCAAAATTAAATAAATAAATCAGCTTCTATCTGAAAATTGAATAAATAAATCAGCTTCTGTCTCAAAATTAAATAAATAAATCAGCTTCTATCTGAAAATTAAATAAATAAATCAGCTTCTATCTCAAAATTAAATAAATAAATCAGCTTCTGTCTCAAAATTGAATAAATAAATTAGCTTGTCTCAAAATTAAATAAATCAGCTTTATCTCAAAATTAAATAAGTAAATCAGCTTCTATTTCAAAATTAAATAAATAAATCAGCTTCTATCTCAAAATTAAATAAATAAATCAGCTTCTATCTGAAAATTAAATAAATAAACCAGCTTTTATCTCAAAATTAATTAAATAAATCAGCTTCTATCTCAAAATTAGGTAAATAAATCAGTGTTTATCCAAATAATTTTATAGCCAAAGCAGGTTTTATCTAAAATTGCTTAAATAAATCAGCATTTATCTAAATGTTAAGTAGATAATTCAGCATTTATTTAAAATCGTAGTAGATAAAACATTTGATCTAAGAAATTGAGTAAATAAGTTAGTATTTATATAAATATTTGGTAGATAAATCAGAATTCCTCTAAAAATTAAGTAGATAAACTAGAACTTTTGTAAGAAAAATAAGTAGATAAATGGTCATTTGCCTTAAAAATTAAATAGATTTATAAAATTAGTAGATAAAACATCATTGATCTAACAAATTAGTAGATAAATCATTATTTATTTAGAAAATTATTAGATAAAATAAACACCCAAAAGGCTTAATCCTGCAAAAACAAACGAAAAAAATAGTAACAATAATAATAATAATAAATAATAATAATAATAATAATAATAATAATAATAATAATAATAATAATAATGATAATAATAATAATATTTTCAAACCAGTTCTTCGAAACTAGATTCTGTCCTGCAGTCGTAATATTTTGATTAACATAAATTCATTTCTTTTGCATAATCCTGCAAACAAAATATCAAAGATTAGAATCAAAAGGCAAAGGAACAGACACGCAAACAAAATAAATAATGATAAAAAACAATTCATAATAAAGATAATTTTAATAATAAAAGCAACTCGTAATAAAGATACTTTTAATAATAAAAGTATCTTTATTATGAGTTGCTATTACTACGAGTTGCTAATAATAAAAGCAACTCGTAATAAAGATCATTTTAATAACAAAAGCAACTTGTAATGAAGATCATTTTAATAACAAAAGCAACTTGTAATGAAGATAATTTTAATAACAAAAGCTACTTGTAATAAAGATCATTTTAATAACAAAGCTACTTGTAATAAAGATCATTTTTATAACAAAAGCAACTCGTAATAAAGATAATTTTAATAACAAAAGCAACTCGTAATAAAGATCATTTTAGTAACAAAAGCAACTCGTAATAAAGACCATTTTAGTAATAAAAGAAACTCGTAATCAAGATCATTTTAGTAATAAAAACAACTCGAAATAAAGATGATTGTAAACCGGTTCCCGGGAGCTAAGAGTAGGTCTAAGAGGACTGACTGCCCCGTCGTGCCCTCACTCAGATCCAGCAGGAGAAGGAAGGCAAGGTGAGCGTAGCCGTGGCCGAGTGGAAGGAGAAGAAGTTGGAGCAGAGGAAGAAGGAGAAGGAGAAGAAGAAGGACGAAGAGTCGAAGAAGCAGGACGAAGTGAAGGAGAAGGACGAGCAGCAGATGAAGGTGACTGCGGCCGTCATCGCCTGGGAGACGGAGAAGATCGAACTGGCCAAGAAGAAGAGGGAGAAGAAGCGCCAGGAGAGGGACGTCCTCAGGGACAAGGAGATCGAGAAGTTGAGGAAGAAGGAGGAGGCCGAGATGGTGAGTGAGTGAGTGAGGCATAACCCTAAGTCGTTAGAAATGGGTGAGTCACTCCCAGGTTCAGTATGCATAGGTCTAAGTCTTTGGAACTGTGTGACGCGTGAGTGAGTGAGTGAGTATACTTGGAAATGCCTTAGTGAGTCGCTCCTAGATTTTGTATGTAAATGCTCATGTCTTTAGAAATAAGTGAGTCACTCCTAGATTCATTATGTGTATGCTTATGTCCTCTGAAATGCACGAGTCACTCCAAGAGTTGTCGGACATGGATCTACGTCTTCAGAACTGTGTGAGAATGTCATTTCTAGAGTGAGTCCCTCCAAGAGTCATCAGGCACAGGTCTGTGTCTTTAGAACTTTGTGGGTGAGTCACTTCTAGAGTCATAGAACTTTGTGGGTGAGTCTCTTCTAGAGTCATCAGGCATAGATGTATGACTTTGAAACTGTGTACTCACTCCATGAGTTGTCAGACATAGGCCTAGGTCCTTGGAATTGTGTGAGGGAGTCATTTCTAGAGTATTCATGTAATAGGCCTATGTCCTTGGAAATGGATGGGTAGGTCACTCCTAAATTTATTACATATAGACCTATACCCTTAAGAAACGTGTGAGTGAGGTATGTCTAGAGTCGTCAGGCATAGTTAAACGTCTTTGGAACTGTATGAGTGAGTCACTTCTAGAGTCAGTATGTATAGGCCTATGTCCTTAGAAATATGTCATTCCCCGATTTGGTATGTACAGGCCTATGCCATCAGAAATGAGAGTCACTTGTAGATTTTGTATGCATAGGCCTATGTCTGTGGAACTGTAGATGTGAGTCACTTCTAAACTTATTGTCTGTAGAGGTATGCCCTTAAAATGAGCGAGTGAGTTGCTCATGTATTTATTAGGTGTCAGCCTGTACCCCCAGAAGTGAATGAATGAGTCACCCCTAGATTCCGTATGTATAAGCCTTAGTCCTTAAAAATGTACGAGTTAGTCACTCTTACATTCATTTTACAGGCTTATGCCCTTGAAAATGCATGAGTGAGTCATTTCGAGAGTCAGCAGAATATGTGAGTGAATCACTCCTAGATTCAGCATGCATAGACCTGTGTCATTGGAAATGTATGAGTCACTTCTAGAATCAGTTTACATAGGCCTGTGTACTTAGAAATGAGTGATTCACACCTAGATTCAGTATGTATAGGCCTGTGTCCTTAGAAATGAGTGAGTGAGTCACACCAAAATTCAGTATGCATAGACCAGTGTCCTTGGAAATGCGTGAGTCATTCCTAGAATCAGTATGTATAGGCCTGTGTCCTTAGAAATGTGAGTCACACCTAGATTCAGTATGTGTAGGTCTGTGTCCTAGTTCAGTATAGTATACATAGAGCTGTGTCCTTAGAAATGCGTGAGTGAGTCACTCTTAGATTCAATATAGTATACATAGACCTGTCATTGGAAATGAGTGAGCCACACCTACATTCAGTATGTGTAGGTCCGTGTCCTTAGAAATATGTGAGTGAGTCACTCCTAGATTCATTATGATATACATATACCCATGTCCTTTGAAACACGTGACTCACTCCTAAAATCAGGTCTGTGTCCTCGGAAATGAATGAGTGTCACCTATAGATTCAGCATGTGTAGGCTTATGTCCATGGAAATACTGTACATGAGTGAGTCACTCCTAGATTCAGTATGCGTAGACCTACTTATGTCCTCGCAAATACCTGAGTGAGTCAGTTCCTGAAACATGCTTATGCAATCACCTTTACGTCAGCAGACTGAATCATCGCCCATCTACTTATGAGCGGAGGTCAAGGAACGGAATACTTTTCCGTCGCCGACGCGAGCGAGTTCGGAGCTTGGCTCCAGACTGGATAAATAGTACAGAATATACCTCATTTGCTTTTCAAAATCGGATTTACGCAGGATTTTTGTAGTAATCGGATCCAAAAAGATTTTTAGGTTTCATAAGTCAAGATTTTACTGGTTTTGATAAGGCAGTTGTATTTATATATATTGATCTATATATAATTTGATATATATATATATATATATATATATATATATATATATATATATATATATATATATATATATATATATATATATATATATATATATATATATATATATATATATATATATATATATATATATATATTATATATATGTTCTAGTAAATATATCAGATATATATAAATGCATTTAAAAATATATGAAATGTGGTATGACATTCTTCGTATGTTCTAGTAAAATTTTAGAGCTAAAAAATGCATTTTAAAAACTGAAATGTGGTATGACATTCCCGTAGACTTATAAAATCTCTCTCTCTCTCTCTCTCTCTCTCTCTCTCTCTCTCTCTCTCTCTCTCTCTGCCATTTTTGTGTGTGTTATGAGTGATAATCATTACACTCAATAACTTGCATCTATATTATTCATTACCCATATCTGGGCTCCGTATTCAAACATTTTATGATAATAAAGTCAGTGCAGTTATTAAATTTAAATTTTAATTTTTTTGGCCAAATTTGAGGCCACTTTTGACCTTTCTTTCGACACTTCTAAATGTTATTTTCACTCAAAATTTTTGTTATATAACTTCATCGTAATAGGATATATATATCCTAAGAGAATATATTCATAGCAAGTGTCCTAATTTTGGCGCATGCGTAAAAGACTGCTGTGTCCTCTACACACACACACTGGTCTGTCTGCTTTTCTGTAGGTCTGTCCTATTGTCTTTCTAGATAAATTCTCGTACATCTCTGAGGTTAAATGAAATGAAACTTTAGAAGAAAGTAATTTATGCTATATGAGACTATTTTTACATCGTCTAAGCCAGAAAGATCTTTGCGCGCAGTTAGGCAAGTATGGCCGTCAGTGGTATTATCCTGACCTTTGCGCCTCTGAATTTATCGGGAAATTAATATTTGTAACACACGTCAGTTTCCCTCTTCCCACATCTCGCAGTGTGGAAATGACTAATTTCCTATGTCACAGTTCAGGAACTGCTTCTTTACCTGTGGAATCCCTCTCTCCTCTCTCCTGCGTCCCTTAAACACCACAATTCCCGTCCTAAAAAGAAACTTCTTCTTCTTCCCAGATTTTCCTGTCGTGGAAGGAGCAGAAGATTCACGAAGGGAAAGAGAAACGACGAAGATTGAAGGAGGAAGAGGAGGAGCGCAAGAGGAAAGAGGAAGAGGATTTTCGGGAGAAGAGGGAAGTGGCCGACCTCGCCTACAGCCACTGGAAGAAGAAGAAGCTCCTCGAGGAAGGAGAGAAGCTCCAGAAAGTCTAGTAAGGTTTGCCGTGAAATTTTTGGACGCTGGAAGGTCTTAAGTTTTTGGATAATGGAATAAGCAAATAGATAAATAGAATAAAAGATGGGTAAATTAAACAGTGATTAACAAGAGTAACTAAATACATTTTTAATAAAGTTGTAGAGTATGATACTGCTGAAAGTTTACACATCTGTAAATTTTTACGAACTATGAGACTATCTTCTTTCTTCGTGATCATATTAAAGTTACGAATGATAATACTTAATATAATAAGTAAATTAAGTCGACAATACTCTGTAGCATAAAGCGTAAACTTCAGTAGCTCTCAAATTAATGAAACAAGAATGGTTTCTTATATATATATATATATATATATATATATATATATATATATATATATATATATATATATATATATATAAACGGGGGATAATGTATGGGCTATATATATATATCTTTGACGCACCGACGACAACTAGACCGAACGAGAAACCTTTCCGTTGACCCCTACTTTCGACATTCTTACAGCGTCAAATCGGAGATGGTGGCTGCCGAAGAAACCAGAAGGCGCCTCCATCGGTCGTCAGAAGCCCTCAACGCCTACGAGAATTGGCTGGACGGCATCGAGGAGCGAGAAGTGGTCAGGAATTACTCGAACACCCGGGCGGTCGTCTTGCAGACGAACCGCCCTCCCTGGTGGCCGGGAGGAACCCACAACTCTCTTATGGGCTCCTGTTGAGACATTCCTGTTGGGGAAGAGAGAGAGAGAGAGAGAGAGAGAGAGAGTGAGAGAGAGAGGAGGGATGTGAGAAAAGAGAGAGAGAGACAGAGAAAGAGAAAGGTGCGAGCATGAGTCTAAGGGGTGGGGTGGAGGCTTTGTCCCAGAGCTCGAGGTTTTGCGAGGAGAAGGAACTAAAGAAAACGTGGAGTTTTAGACCGAAGTCTGGAAAAAGTCGTTATTGTTTCACAAAGGCTTTAAAGTGTTTCAAACAAATAGCTTTGGTGACAAAGCGATGATCAGAAGCGAGAAAGAAACAAAGAAGGAACCAAGAATGTGAGAAAGTTCTGTAGACAGAAGGTGAGTCGGTGAAATATTTTTAATCGTTCGTGAATTGGAAGAAAGGATCTATTTAGACAAACTGGTTGTCTTTGCTGTCTAATAGGAATGGAGAGAGAGAGAGAGATAGAAGTAAAAAGGAAAGAGAATGCTTACTGGTTTGTGGAAAAGTCATGATCTTGTTACACCTGTATACCAGTGACTCACGTTTAATGTTTAGCACTCTGAAAGCGTTAATAATGTACAAGTCAAAAGTCAACTGAATTTGTCAATCACGTTACTGAAAATTGTTAACAACCGAAAAAATCAAAGGAAATGTATGAGCCTGTCACAGTAGAGAGCAGCTGTTTTACACATGAGAATGTTAAATTGGGTTTATAACAGCAATCTTGGTCGGGGTATTCCGTACAACTGTATCTTTGCAGCCATTAATGCCTGGGCTGTTCTCAGTATAAGTGATGTCTAGTGTTACTATTTAGCAACACCAGATGCAGACAGAAACCCAAAATTAGTTACCAAGGGGTGGCAGTGTGCTGGAAGGAAGAGAAAGTCTTCCACTTTGAGTTCTGATGACGTAAAGCTTCATACAGTAATCCTTCGCTCAACTGGTGAGATTCTGACAATATTTTCTGCATATGCCCTGTAGTGGGGTGAGTGCCGTCAGTGCACTTCACGCGTGCACTGTAGGCATTACTTAAGTTCTTTGTAGCATCCCTTTGGGCCCTAGCCGCAACCCGTTTCATTTCGTTTACTGCACCTCAGTTCATATTCTCTTTCTTCCATCTTACTTTCCACCCTCTCCTAACAAGGTGAGGTTTTCCTCCTCTTACACCTTTCGAACCTTTTACTGTCAGTTTCCATTTTAGCGTTGAATGACCTCATAGGTCCCAGCACCGGGCCTTTGGCCTCAATTTTATATTCCAGTTCCAATTCTGCGTGTCATTTTCTATGAGACATATACTTTGGCATACTTTGTATCGGAAAGTCCCAACAAAAGTTCAAAATTAATTATATATTGATAAGAGAAGTACACGTAGGTGCACAAGGGACAGACAAAACTGGCTAGTGGACAAAATCTGAAAGGGTTAATTCCATTATCCCTACAAGGTGCAATTGCTTTATTTTTTCATTCAGGAAACCCATGGCAAATGCAACTTTCCGTTTAGTTTCTCCAGTGCAGGCTCTGTAACTGCCTGCTCTCTAAGCCTAGTAAACTTAACCTGCCACTCAGGTCTCGATGTAAAGATATTCTACTTGTAATTTTGTCCAACACAGAACCAGTAACCGTCATCACTGCCTAACTAACTGTGGGTGACACGACCCTTTGCTTTCTGGGTAAAGAAGCAGCAACTGTCTTTTTGCCACTTTTATCTGTTGATAGCCAATTTTCTGGTAAGGCTTCCATATAGAACACTTGTAACTGTCTTTTCTCATCCTTTTAAACCTTGGGTTACTTTAGTGTTCATTCAGTTTTCCTGGAGCAGGAAATGTAATTCTTTTTGTCTGAATTTCTCAATCCTTAGCTTAGGCATTCTTGCCATAGAAACCAACCATCTTTTGTGTCTCCTTGATCCTTAGTCAGCATATGTGCTCGGCTCTTCCACTGCATAAAAAGGGAGCATCTATTCAGGCACTTGAACCTTGACTACCTTGTTCAGTTTTCCCAGTGTAGAAACTATAACATTTGCCCATGGGCTTTTAAAGTTCGTTGATACGATCCTTCGCCCAACATTAACCATCCAAGCTGACAATCAAAGGCCAAGCTAACGCGTCCTGCTAAACTTTCCAAGTGTGGCAACTGCAACTACAGTTCTTACACCTTCAAATCTTCATAGACATAACCTTTCACCAGACCTACATGGTACAAAAGTTGTGAATATTTTCACACTCTTTGAAGTCTTAGTTTAAATATATAAATGTGCCAACTTCCACCAGTTCAGAAGCGGGAGGTGACTTTCCCACAGAACTATTTGCTAAGTGTCAGTAGTACTACAGTCATCACTTCCACCTTTAAAAGCCTTGTTTATGCTTAGCTTTCCTGGTAGAGAATCTATATCTATATCTATATACGAGTATATATATATTGCCTTGTTACGTGCCTTTTAAAGTTTATGATAGAAATTGTCGTCTAATAGTTGACTCCAGATTTCTTTTCAATATTTGCTTCAGGTTTCATGTCAACATCTATGCTTACGAATCAATCCTTGTAGAGTTGATATGCTTAGGGAAATGCTTCTAACTTTTGGCAGAACTATTAACACTAAGGTGTGCACATTATCTGGTGTTATGCTATGAACACATCCTCTAAGCTGGGAACTGACCAGTCAAGATTGAAATATTTGGTGTGAAATTACCTTCGCCAAATTATCACGAACTGGGAGAGATGAAGAAGCGGGTATGAGAATTCTCTCTCTCTCTCTCTCTCTCTCTCTCTCTCTCTCTCTCTCTCTCTCTCTCTCTCTCTCTTTATATCTGTTTTTATCTCTTTTTCTGTGTCTGTGTTTCGTTGCTGTTGACAAATTGGATGTCTAGACGCTGAAAGTAGCTTCAGAAATCATTGTCTTTTCACTTTCACCGTTTACATTTACTATTATATTTTAACTGACCATTCTATATGAAAGTCTGCTCATTTTAGATAATAGTAGGAGTTAATAGTCGTAATAATTCTAGGTCTGATTAGCTGAGGACATTCATTTTCCGGCCAGTGTGGCGCCGGTTTTGAAAAATGAATTTCTGTTAACCTCATCTCATTTCTCTTTCTTGCATTACTTCTCATTCTCATTCTCAAATTCTCATCTTCAAAGAATTTTTTGCGTAGTAAGTACTCGTGTAATCAAAAGAATATTTCCTGTAATTCTCGAATTTATGTAAAGTTATTCAGAAGCTCATTTTTCCCATTTCTCAAAATCTCAGGAGTTTCTCTGATTTTCTTTGATTATATTTAAATTTTTTTTTTTAGATTTTCTGTGGTTATATTTAGATGATATATTCTCAGATTTTCTGTGATTGTATTTAAATATTTTTTTCAGATTTTCTGTGATTATATTTAGATATATTCTCAGATTTTCTTTGATTATATTTAAATATTTTTTCAGATTTCCTGTGATTATATTGATATAATATATTTTCAGACTTTCTGTGATTATATTTCAATATTTTTTTTAGATTTTCTGTGATTATATTTAGATGTATTCTCAGATTTTCTTTGATTATTTTTAAATATTTTTTCAGATTTTCTGTGATTATATTTAGATAATATATTCTCAGATTTTTTGTGATTATATTTAAATATTTTTTCTGATTTTCTGTGATTATATTTAGATATTTTTTCAGATTTTCTGTGATTATATTTAAATATTTTTCAGATTTTCTGTGATTATATTTAGATAATATATTCTCAGATTTTCTGTGATTATATTTAAAATTTTTTTTTTTCAGATTTTCTGTGATTATATTTAAATATTTGTTTCAGATTTTCTGTGATTATATTTAAATTTTTTTCCAGATATTCTGTGATTATATTTAAATATTTTTTCAGATTTTCTGTGATTATATTTAGATAATATATTCTCAGATTTTCTGTGATTATATTTAAATATTTTTTCAGATTTTCTGTGATTATATTTAGATATATTCTCAGATTTTCTTTGATTACATTTAAATGGTTTTTCAGATTTTCTGTGATTATATGTAGATAATATATTCTCAGATTTTCTGTGATTATATTCAAATATTTTTTCAGATTTTCTGTGATTATATTTAGATATATTCTCAGATTTTCTGTGATTATATTTAAATATTTTTTCAGATTTTCTGTGATTATATTTAAATATTTTTTCAGATTTTCTGTGGTTATATTTAGATAATATATTCTCAGATTTTCTGTGATTATATTTAAATATTTTTTCAGATTTTCTGTGATTATATTTAGATATATTCTTAGATTTTCTTTGATTATTTTTAAATATTTTTTCAGATTTTCTGTGATTATATTTAGATAATATATTCTCAGATTTTTTGTGATTACATTTAAATATTTTTTCAGATTATCTGTGATTGTATTAAAATTTTTTTTTCAAATTTTGTCATAATATTTAAATATTTTCAGATTTTATGTGACGATGTTTAAATATTTTGTCCGATTTTTGTGATTATATTTAAATATTTTCAGATTTTATGTGACAATGTTTAAATATTTTGTCGGATTTTCTGTGATTACATTTAAATATTTTCTTTCGAATTTTCAGTGATTATATTTAGATATATTTCCATACTTTCTGTGATTATATTTAGAAATTTTTTTTGGATTTTCTGTGATTATATTTAGATATATTCTCAGATTTTCTGTAAATATATTTGCAGATTTTCTGTGAGTATTTCTAAATATTTTGCAGATTTTCTGTGATATTCAAATAATTTTCCATATTTTCATTGATTATATTTAAAAATTTTATTTCAGATTATCTCTAAGGATATTTAGATATTTTTTAAGATTTTCTGTGATGATATTTAAATATTTTTCAGATTTTCTGTGAAAATTTAAATATGTTTCAGATTTTCTTGATGGTATTTAAATGTTTTTTTCAATGTCCCTTGACCAAATTATTCTCCATAATCATTTCTAGGAAGCATTGGTTGTACCAAACTCCTCAAAGGTTTTTCCAAAAAGCACTTCTGAGTAAATCAAATGAGCCTGGCTTCAAGTTTTTCCAGAATTTTTCGTTCAGCTTTTGTTAGAAGTTCATCGAACTTTTGGTTCTTCCTGAATTTTTCCTTCAAAGGTTTAAACTCAAACTAATTGCTCTGAGTCCAATGCATCTATCTTCAGTTAACCTGTTTCTCTCATTCTGTGTGGAAGACACATGTATACATACACACTTTCACCAAATTGCACCAATCAACTGAATCGTCAGCGATTGACAGTCACTCAGTCAAATTCAAAAGACTTCGAATGCAGCAGACAATCGCCGACATTAATCTGGGTCCACACTACAGGAAAACATGTCATAAACATGTATTCAGCTTATTGCAAACACACCAAAAGCAGGTTGAGTAGAAGTCAGTAACTTATTGGTGGCCTAACCAGTGCTTCACCTGAATATCCAGATTCGTTCTCCACTTGCGGTTGTTGACTTGTTTTTAACATGTATGCAACATGTTTTCAACCTGTTAGTGACACGTATACAACATGTCTTCAACATGTTTATGACTTGTTTTACACTTCAGGAATGACATTTAACCACCTGAAGGTTCCAGAAAGACTGTTGCACAAATTGCAAACACTTGTCAGAAGCAAAACAGCTGTGAATGGGTGCCAGTACCAGTTGGGCTTGAGAAAGGGTGATGGGGCTTGCAACTTCATCCCTACAGGCTTTTTAGGGACCGGGAGGTTCTGCCTCTCTGGTGTCACAAGGGGAGAGGGTGAATGAAATATATACACTTGTATATATATAATACATATATATAAGCTTATATCTTAGCATGAGGTTACTGGCCCCATACCTTTCTCCATCCACGTTGGCGACCCTCCACGGTCATCTAAATACAAAGTGCATATATAAATATATATTGTCCTCCTAGTTTTTGGCCAGTCTTTTTCATTAGGATGAGGCTGCTAGCCGTACATCTTGCTCCATGGTATCTGGCTTCACTTAATGGTTTGCCATGTAAGTACTGACCAGATGCCAGCGTTGATTGACTTGGCCAATCACAGAGTAGAGCAAAAGAGGGTGGCTAATGGTAGCCCGAGGCAAACGTCATATGAATCTGTCGGGTTTTCACTAGGAATGTTCACTGCTATACAATTTGAAATTGCTTTAATGAGTATTTAAGGACGTTGTTTTAAATTTTTATTAAAAAAGTTTTTTTTTTAATATTTCTGTGTGTTCCATCATATTTTCTTGATCATTCTTTCCATTGTTGGCGTAAAGGAATTGTAATAATTCCTTATACGATATATACTCAACATTTTATCATAGATTTTAAATGCGCTTCTGTCGCGTCTTGTAAGAATTTGTTTGAGAAGACCTCCTTTTTCCATTCTGACATCTCATCAATTTCTCCGTAGGGGGGTAGTGCCGTCAGTGCACCTCGCACGGTACGCTGTAGGCATTACTTAAGGTTCTTTGCAGCGTTCCTTCGGCTCCTAGCTGCAACCCCTTTCATTCCTTTTACTGTACCTCCGATCATATTCTCTTTCTTCCGTCTGACTTTCGTCCTTCTCCTGACAGTTGTTCCACAATGCAACAGCAAAAGGTTTTGCCTCTGTTGTGCCTTTTAAACCTTTTTGCTCTTAATTTTTCTTTGAGCGCTGAATGACCTCATAGGTCCCAGTGCTTGGCCTTTGGCCTAGATTTTATATTCTATTAAAAAAATCAGTAGTTTATGTAGACAGTCCTCATCTTGTGGCTTTAAATTCAGTAGCAAGCTGAGAGACACGCTCAGTGTTGATGGTAGTGTAGGGTAGAATCGACATAATTCGTCATTTTATATCCATCATTGCGTAGGGCAGAGTTAGTCGAACTCTTTATTATTCCCCTGAATATACTCAAATACACACGGGACTGTATCATAAAATAGAAGTTTATTATGATATTTTTAGGTAAAGGAACGTTTTCTAACATACATCTTGTGGACTGGCAAGAGCTGAACTTGTGTTGGGGCGTGTTTCGTAGATCTGTGGTCACAGAGTGGTCGGTTCGGACCACCTGGGACGTAGATAACTAGGGTCAGTGAGTGCCCAGAGTCAAAAGGTGTCAGGTAATTGCCAAAGAAAAAAGTGAATTTAATTAAAAATCACGATCTTTGATAATGAAAGCAAAACATATTCATCATTACTGATAAACTGCCTGTTATACTGTTTATTGTTAGTTAGTTTCAATAGATTTGTTTATTGATATTGAAAGATTCCCCTCTTCGCTGGAGATATATCAGCCTTATATCTACAAAAAGAATGTTAATTTTTTATTAGGTTACGTAAATCATTTGTTATTCATTTTTAATAGTTTTGTTTGATTAATATTGGAAGATTCCTTCTTTGCTGGTGATACCAGTTATATGTATTTCAAAAGGGCGAATGTCAATTATTTCTCAAAAGATATATTTGATGTTATGCATTTATGCATCTTAGCCATACAATTTTTTTTTTTATCTCGTAGGCGTTAATTTTATGCTTCAATTCCTTTTGAACAGATCACTCGGTGTTTAACTATTAAAGACAACGAAAGCGAAGTAAACCAACACTGTGAAGATTTCACAAAACTCGTCTTCCTCTGTATAGTCATAGGTGAATACGAAACATTTCTATGTTGCTACGGTGTTTTATTTAACCTCTTTTTCAAGAAACTGAGGCACAGCCATCGTCACAGGTTAAGTGGCTACTTAAAAGTACTTACAGTGTCGGGAAGCCTCAGCTCTGCCACTTGACAGTGGCAGTAGATGATTTAGAGCAGGTTCTAGACCGCGGTTTAGAGTAAGCTCGTTCACGTTTTAAGGTGTTGGAAGGGATAAATGGCATCTTGTGGACCTGTGAACTCTACTAACAAGCAGAAGCGACCTGTCAGTTGTATGGTGTACTGTAGAAGATACACATAGACACATTCAGCTCAGTCAATTGTCAATGGCAATAATTGGTTTATAGCAGGTTCTAGACCGTTGTTTTAGAGTAAGCCCGTACGTGCTTTGAAGTGCTGGGAGGGATAAACAGCCTGTTGTGGACCCGTGAACTGTACAAACCAACAGGAATGATATGTCAATTATGTAGACAATACACTTAATACACATAAACACATTCGTGACCCTGCTCTCAAATTTTAGGCTAAGATGGAGTGTTGGTGCTCAAGCCAGTCTACTCCTGACTGGTGCAGAGATATGCGCTACTCAGCAGTAGCATGTTACTGTGGGTTATACAACATTTAGAGTGACGACTGTTACCTTTTCTTCAAGACACTACGTAAATACCGTCCCACTCCGCATGCAGCCGTAGTCAGCAAGATCTTAATATATTAGTGCTATCAGTCACAAGACAGTATTTTTTTAATTTTCTGTAAAAGAAAACTATTGTGCCGTCTTTGTCTTTCCGCCCTCGGATCTTAAAAACTACTGAGGCTAGAGGGCTGGAAATTGGTATGTTGATCATCCACCCTCCAATCATCAAACATACCAAATTGCAGTCATCTAGCCTCGGTAGTTTTTATTTTATTTAAGGTTAAAGCTAGCCATAATCGTGCGTCTGGCAACGATATAGGACAGGCCACCACCGGGCCGTGATCACTGTTTTATTGGCCGCGGCTCATACAGCATTATACCGAGACCACCGAAAGATAGATCTATTTTTGGTGGCCTTGATTGTACGCTGTACGGAAAACTCGATTGCACTGAAGAAACTTCGGCGCATTTTTTACTTGATTGGATGATGGGCCCGCCAGTGTTTATTGCTATAAAGTATCAGACAATCCTTCATGTTTGAAGCTAAAAAGAAATGAGGAAATTAATTTACGATCCAAATAGCTCTGTTGTGAAAGTACACGTGGAACTCGTTTTAGGCCCAAGTTTGATTTTACGCAGTCTAAGGCCTCAGGCTATATAAAACTTATAAAAAGAATAGGGACATTAACTTACAATCCAACGCGAGTTGTTTTGAAAATTCATGCGGAACCAGTGTTTTAGGCCTAAGTTCAATTTTACGAAGTCTGAAGTCTCAGGCTCAGGCCCTTGTGATTTTACAAAGATTAGCAGAATGCAGGACCTTAGTCTGAGCTTCGGGGCGGTACGTGACGTCTCCAGGGGTCGAGACTTGGCGCCTAGACTCTCTCTTATATTACCGCTTCGTAACAACGTGTATAATTTTTTATACAGTAGTATATTTTTCTTATCGAAAACCATTTCAATGACATTTGTACGTCTATTTACGGAAGCAGTCAACGACGCACCTGGTAATTAGTCCACTAAATAGAACAACAAAACGTATTTATTATTAATAACCAGATAGATGAAATCATTCTCATGCAAACGATAAAATCAATTCGAGGTGAAAGCTTAATGGCTAACCGCCCGTACGCTCGTTAATAAGATGTTGCCAAAAGTAGCAGTTTGCTACTTTTTTTCTTGAGCAGAAGAGAAAGAAACAGTAGCAGTATCAACAGCAGCATAAAAAGGACCGGGGCCCCATAAAGAAACCCCTAATTAGGGGGAACAGACTGGTAAGCTATAAAAATGAAGTTAAACACAAAATACTAGTTGTTGATTGAAATACATAGACCTATACCACACCTAAGATCTGGATTGGTAAGTATGGGAACTGTCCTCATATCTGCAAGTATAAAATATAAAATATGCAGACATAAAAAAGGCTGTGGTGTTTACAACACAGATTATGACAGCATAGGTCTACATAATGTTATTTTCATTTCTAGTAAAAGAATTTTATTTCAAATCCAATATATATATATATATATATATATATATATATATATATATATATATATATATATATATATATATAAATATAAACAAACAATACACACGCACACGGAAAGTTATCTTGATATTCGCTGAAGATCGTTACCTGCTTCATGCATAAGGGATCCGCTGACATGAGCCATAACCGCTATGACGTCAAGCGTTGCTAACCGGTCACAGTTCCGTGTATAATACTCGCATTTTGTCTAATTATGGACGTGCACGCATTCGCTTGCTTACACACACACACACATACGCACGCGCAGGCACAAACACGCACATTCGCTTTCGTACCCCCGTGCATGCTTCTAAAAAGGTTCGTGCTTGAGGGATACAACCCAACACGCAAAGGTACTAAGGAGACGATTTCACTTTCTCCGTCTAACATGACTCCGCATGTTTACGTTCTTGAACATTTAACATTCGGTTATACAATCGTGTATTCTCTCTCTCCCTCACACACATCTGTGTGTCGTTGTCCATTGCATATGAGCTAAATACACACACCAGGAGAGGAAAATGTCTCAATTTAACGTTCAGTTACGCTGAAACAACCTTGTGTCATATTTTACACTCAGCTGGCTCGACGTAATCATCTGCCCATTTGTATTTCATGGCGACAAGAGCGAGACAATCATCGTAAATCGCTTTCCGTCACCGTCGGGGCTTCGGACAGAGCGAATTCTCTCTCGACGAGAATGGTAGAGGAGAATGAATGGTAGACAGAGAACCCGTCACAGCCAAGAGATGAGGACATGCATGATCAACCGTTGGGCGGGCTCTCTCCCTCACTCCCCCCCCCCCAATCTGTGTGTGTTTGTTTGTTTGTGCCGCCTCCTCTGGGGATGAAGATGGGCACAGAATGAGAGAGAGAGAGCCTACCCCTTAACCTCCATGGCCGTGGGGCGGTAGGTGGGTGGGTGGGTGGGTGTGAGGCTGTGGGTCAAGATGAACAGGGTCAGTCAGTAGTGGCCCATGGTTGGTGGGTGTGGATTCACGGGAGGCCACGGTTGGTGTCGATGGCAATGCTCTCTCTCTCTCTCTCTTTCTCTTTCCCTCCCTCACATTCATGGCTGCTGCCGCATTTACAATACAACTCACGCAGCAGCAGCAGCCATTATTGATTTTTGAAGTGTGCGGCCGTTAGTTTACTATTGTTGGAGCCATTTTAAGTTCGTAAAGCCCAGCAGGTGGAGATAGTGGGCTTAGGGTGGGCACTGATAACCACCACCTTTTGAGCATATATGGTCCAGAAAAGAAGAAGCGAGATTCCACCAGGGCGCCTGTGTGACTCGAGGTCCAACGGGCGTATAAACGGCCCTTTTGATTGGTCCCCGGCAGGCAGCCAATCGCCCATTGGCTCCCACCCGGCGACGGGACCCAATCCTTGGTACGTTTACATGGCGGGGCCCGGTCCGTCCGTCCGTCCGTCCGGGGCCACTAACTCACTGCCTCCTCCTCCTCCTCATCCTCCCACCTCCTCTTACCTCCTCCTCCTCCTCCTCCTCCTCACCTCACCTCACACTCACAGCTGTTCAGTAGAGGTCTGGCACTTGGACGTGTGAAGCGTCGCTCGCGCGCTGTTAGATGCCGATTTGCTTGGCTGTCGAGTGGCCGAAATAATCCGCCAGAAAGTGGCCGAAAAATATGTGGAGGTGGTGTTGTGATGTCGAGTGTGTTTGTTGATCGTCGAGTGTGATTGATTGATCGACCCTTTCTTTTTTATTTGTCTGTGTGTGTGTGGATGATTCTCCTCCCGCCGTCGTCGTCGAAGAAGGAGAAGAAGAAGGGGACGCTGCTGCTGCTGCTGCTCCTCCTGCTCGACCTCGACGTGGTCGAAGGATAATAATAATCTCATTTTCGGAATCTTCGTCATCGTCACCGTCGTCGTCGTCATCGCCCGCGCCTTCCTCCCCCGGTGAAGAAGAAGAAGAAGCTCAATTTGTTGCACCTGTGAAAAAGCCTCCGGGAGAGTCAGTGAAATAACCGCAGGTGAGTAATTGATAATGACTGGTTCGCTCTGTGTGTGTGTATGTGTATGTGTGTGTGTGTGAGTGAGAGTAGATAGACGTATGTGCGTTTGTGTGTCTGTATGTGACGATTTTGCCCCGGTGTGTGTGTGTACGTATGTATGTGTGCTTAGTGACCTGTGAGACCTGTCCCCACACACATACATGGTAGGGGGCCAAAAAGAGCTGACTAAATGACAGAAATTCGCCCGATATGTGTATGTGTGTTTGTGTATGTGTCTGTGTATGGGTAAGGTTGGCCTACTGTATATATGAGCCAAGGTTGGCTGAAGTGGGAGGCCATTAGCCATTTATGTGGGCGTATGTTACGGCAGGTAATGGCGTGTGCAGATGGTTGGTTGGTCGGGGTGGCTGGACGTTACCAAGAAAACAGAATGAAACGCTCGTCAATGGCTGAAGAAAATGCTCTTGAACTCAGTTTCCTTTTCATTCTTTTGATTGGAATACTTGCTATAGCGTGGACTCGATATATACGTTCCCATTGTCTTGCTAGGAATAGACTGTTCGTTTTTGACCAGTAAGTAAGAATCAAGTGTTCAATTTTGCCTTGCAAGTAAGAACGAGTTATTCGTTTTTAACCAACAAGTGGGAGTAAAATGTTCAACTTTTAACCTTTGGGTTTATATATAACTGTATATACAGTATAATATATATATATATATATATATATATATATATATATATATATATATATATATATATATATATATATATATATATATATATATATATATATATATATATATATATATATATATAAAAGAAAAGACCTCTTATCAAAGAAAACCAATTAACCTAAGATTATCTTATCCAATTAATCCTTAACAATGACGAATGCATTTTTGCGTCCCTGCTCAGCGATTAGGACTATTTTTTGTTTTCCAGCCACGCATAGGCCTAGCTTCTTATTCGAAGCCTATTTTCAGAATATGGTAATCGTAGGAAAAAGTGACCGCGTCACAATCAATGTCTTTTTATCTGATCGTCATAAATGACGTGGAATCATATTTTTTTTTTTATGTAGATATCTTAGCAATGCACTAGTTGCAATTATCCGATCACTAGACCCATGGAATTGATTTCCTTAACTTTGCCGTAAAATGTAGGCCTTCAATAATCTTAAGTGTGGTCTCACTTATGTGGTTTGCCGTTATGTACATTCGTTTGTTAATATACTGTATTTATTCTGTATTGTGTATTTGTTCGGGGTTAAGCTACCTTGTCATATTACTCAGTGGGTGCTTCGTTAGCAAGACTGTGCTTCTAGACTATAGAAGAATTGTTTTATGTATATTCTTATTAACGATGATAAATTTAAGGTAGGATAGGGTTTTTTCTTGTTTACATTTTTAATTTAGAAATTCTGTTAACACTTTATTACAAGTCACCTTTAACAAGTTAGTGTTTTTAGGCTATATAAGGGTTGTTTATGTATATTTTTAATTTTAATAAATTTAAGGCGGGTTTTTCTCGTATTCATATTTTTTTTTTTTAGTTAAGCACATCTGTTAACACTTCGGTCACCTTGGTAAATGATTAACTGTCCCTGTTTCCTAGTACTAGAAGTTCTCACAGGTTAAAGAGTTCTTTTATTTGCGTATGTCCAATAAATCTTACATTTATGCATATATAATTACAAAGACCAACACTAAAAGAATGGAAGTGCCAATAAAGAAACAGTGTGGAAGATTTAGCTGTCAGGTAAAATTCGTTGGTCACTGATGTTTACGCTGACTTGAAGCGCCTTTCATTTCAATTATTTTGACAGGAGAAGAAAGAGGACTGACCGGCCGGGTAATTTATTGCCTTGCGTTTGCAGGGGTACCAACAGATCCGTCCCCCCCCCACCCCGCCTCCCTCCCCGTGCTACCTTTGCAAGTTTACGTAGTCCCATATCTTAGTGGATATTGTATTTTGATAATTTACTTTTTACATATTATTATTATTATTATTATTATTATTATTATTATTATTATTATTATTATTATTATTATTATTCAGTAGATGAAACCTACTCATATGGAACAAGCTCACCACAGGGGCCGTTGACTTGAAATTCAAGCTTCCGAAGAATATTATGGTATTCACAAGGAAGAATTAAGAGGAAGTAAAGTGAAATACAGAAAGAAGAAATGTATTAATTCGTTAATTTATTTTTTCTGTCTTAATAACTGATCTCTTCTTTCTGTATTTTCTATTACCGTCTTTTACTTCGACCTAATGAACACCATGTGCTTTGGAAGCTTGAATTTCCAGCCAGTGACCCTGTGGTGGGCTTGTTCCATATGAATAGGGTTCACCTTCCGAATATAATAATAATAATAATAATAATAATAATAATAATAATAATAATAATAATAATAATAATAATAAATAGTACATATAGATATGTACTCCAATTCTTACCTGTGCTGAAATATGAGGGAATATGAAGGATTTCTGTGCGCTAAAGGGCTGAGTTCTGTGGTCCAGACCAGGCCTTTATATCACCTCAACAGAACTCCCCTAAAGCTTCTTGGGGAACAAGAGCCAAGTTAAATCTGTATTATTATTATTATTATTATTATTATTATTATTATTATTATTATTATTATTATTATTGTTGTTGTTGTTGTTGCACAAGAGATGAACCCAATTCAGTGGAACAAGTCCACCACAGGGGCCATCGACTAGAAATTCAAGCTTCCCAAGAATGCAGTGTTCATTCGAAAGAAGTAACAGAAGGTAATGGGAAATACAGAAAGAGGAGATCAGTTATTAGAGAAACAGATAACTTAGAAAAATAATAAATAAATAAAAATGTAACGAAAATATTAAAATACAAGTTGAATTGTATTAGGGCAGTAATGCATTGCATGTTCGCTTGAACTTCAGAAGTTCCAACAGCAGAACAACTACAACATCTCGATGAAATATCTGCCAGGTTTAATATATTTGTCCTGACGAAATCATCCGTCAGAATAATGGGACTGACGAGATCTCTGTGGCAAAAGCTTCTGAACAAAAGGTGTTTTTGTCGTGACCACCGTGTCGACCAATGACATTGATTTATAAACTCGGGTGCAGTGTACAGTAAGCTCGAAGCCCCATGCAGAATCCACGAGAAGGCAGTGCTCTTGCAAATGTTACTTGGCAACAGATGTTGGGATGGCAACAGGTGTAATATCGCCTGGTGCAGGGGTCTGATGGCTTATCATATAAGCAATAGATAGCCTGTGTTGGCAAAAAGGAAGTTTCATTTAGCAGTAACATAATGGAGGGTGTTAAGACCTTTTTAAGAAATCCGCCCTAGGACCTGCTGTAGGGACTTTTTGGTTGGTTGCACCAGGTCCATTGGCCCACACTAGGCTTCATATGTCTTGTAACATTTTACCATATTTATGAGTAGAGTAGGGCCCATGCTGACATCAGCCGCCTTTTCTAAACCAACCAACCAGTTGTATGGAGGGATTAATTTATCACTAGCTCATAGCAGTCAGTATGTTAGCTTAGCCTAATCCCTGGTTATGGTCACTGTTTTTAATCAGCCTTTTCCAGGTAGCTTTGAGGGCAATAAGAAGATGGGAAGAGTAGATTGATAGTATTTAAGGAAGAAGCAACCAGAAGGAATATATGTACAGTATAGGACAGCAACTAGTATCTTGCCACATGGGCGTAGAAATGCACAAGCAGAGTGATGCTCATGTCCACAGTAATTCTCCTATTAAAAAAAATATGATAGTGTTACATTAAGCATATTTGTTGCTCTAAATCTGCTCAGTAACAATAAGATCGTACGCTTGTACAACTGATTGTTCGTCGTCTATCTGAATAAAAGTGAGATGATACTGGTCAAAAGATCAATCAAGAATTAAAATTTTTTGTGTAGGTACACATCAGGATTTTGTAATGTTGACACTTCTGATGCTGGTTAAACCAAAACGGCTCCTCTCCTACATCACTGGCAAACACTGCCAGTTTAAACATTTTCTTAAAATTTGAAGCGGCAATAACTAGAGCCCTACCAAAGATGGCTTTCATGCATTCATACTGAATTGCAGCCCTGGAAAAACTGAAATAAAACTTCCTGTAATGCATAGCAATTCCCCAGTCTCAAAAGAGTTCTGTTGTAATTGTGGTAAACGGGAACTGCAAAGTGCTATTCACTGTAAGTAAAATAGATTTTGCTTGTCATAGACCAACACTATGACCCAATGATCAGATATGATTTTAAAGATCTTACTCCTGAGGAGACCAGTCAGATTTCCTTTGAACAGTATTCGAAGGACTCTTGCAACAATCTTACGAGTGTCAGATCTACAGTAGCATAGGCTTTCAGCCATCTAGATAATGTTTAGTGCAGTATTATCATCACTTTCTGGTATGTTGCAGAAGCGTTATTCATACCAAAAAGCTCAAACTGTCAAACATACTGTATTATCATCAACTATTCAGCAAGTGAAATTTACCGTCAGGTTTGGCCTAAACATGTATATCAAATGACTGGAAAAATAAATGGCGCTTCAAATTCAGGTATAGGTTGGAGAGGCATTGGTTATTCTCTCGACTGAGTGCACCAGCTACTTAACAACCATGACATGACCCACAGTCTTCATGAGAGCAGCAGCTATAAGGACCAGGTAATCCCATTTTGTCGTCAGGCTGACGGGCTGATAGATAGATTACTCCTAAAATTCACTGCGAGAAGGGATTACAGGAGTACTTTTTGAAACTAGTAAGCAGACTCGGTAAAAATCCTCGGCCTAATGAAACCAGCAGCAAAGATTCATGCACTGGATTTGAAAACATGGGAGAAAGTAAATTGTACGAACCTTGTATATTTTAATAATTTACTTACATTTTTATGAATTTATTTATTAATTTGGTAATTTATCTTTTTATAATAACTGATCTCCTCTCTGTCCTTCTGTTACTTCTTTCGAATGGACACCATATTCTGTGGAAGCTTGAATTTCAAGTCAATGGCCAATTTGGTGGGCTTGTTTCGTATGAATAGGGTTCTTCATCTTCTGACAATAATAATAATAGTAATAAAAAACAATATCGAAAAAGGCTGATGAAATCACACCGGCTTTGTTTATTGTGAAAAGAACGAGAGACGAAAAAACAATGGAGAGAGTCAAGTTGTGTGGTTCATCGTGAGGGGGAGAGAAGCTGCCTGGGTAATTGGGCATCTGTAATTTATTCCTCCTGCGCTTATTGATATTCATTTCCATGCCCCATGCCACGAGGAATCTTTCTGTCCTACGATGTGCTGTATACTGTAACGACACCGTATATCTGTGTTATTACCAAACTCGACGGAGCTGCGTCGATGTCGAGTCTGTATCCAAGTCAGTCTTGATCGTTAGGCTGATGTTACAGGAATCATTAAGAAGGCTTATGGCTGCTACTTTGGCTTGTTATCTATCTACGCGTCACCTACTCCCAGGTGCTAGTACTAAACACCGTAGGGTAAATGTAAAGTACAAGGCCGCACAAAGATATCGTTAATTAATATAACTTGTCGACAACAATATAGAAATGGGTGTATAGCCTATAATACTTTGATCCCCGAGGGGCTAGTACTAACACGGCGCCCCAAGGAGCTTCCTCCATGTTTAGTACTAGCCCTCGGAGTAGGTGACGCGTAGACAAGCCGAAGTAGCACCGGCTTATTTCCAACGTATTTTTTATAATTTCTTTATCATGAACCTCAGAGTCATTCTGTGAAGACCTTTTGATATTTGATTTGTCTGTTGTCATTCTTGTCAGTTGTGACGGTGTTCCGTCAGTGCACCTCACGTAGTGCACTGTAGGCGTTACTAGAGAGTGTTGGCAGCGTCCATTCGCCCCCTGCATGCACCCACTTCTCAGCCTTTCGGTTTACCTCCATTCCATCTTCTTTGCTTCCTTTTTGGTGTCCAACCTCTCTAACTGTTACTTAGTGCAACTGTGGAGATTTCTCTTAGTTTCAAACCCGTAGAGGATACTGCCGTCAGTGCACCCTACGTGGAGCACTGTGGACATTACTGAAGGTTCTTTGTAGCTTCCCTTCGGCCCCTAGCTGTAACTCTTTCATTCCTTTTACTGTTCCTCGGTTCATATTCTCACGCTCTTCCATCTTACTTATTCCACCCTCCTGACAATTGATTCATAGTGCAACTGCTCTGAGGGTTTCCACCATTTACACCTTTCAATAAACTTTTTTTACTCTCAATTTCCTTTTCAGCGCTGAATGACCTCATAGGTCCCAGCGCTGGGCCTTTGGCCTAAATTGTATAATCTGTTCTATTCTATTCTTAGTTTCACCTTTATGTCTCTGTACGATATTCTCATTTATTTATATTCTTTTCTGGATCTCTTTAGCTTGCCGTCCCAGCCACTCCAACTCCCTCCTTTTCGGTTGAATGGCCCAAGTGGCCCCAATGCTGGGCTTGATGGCCTCAGTTTCATCAATCATAAAATCAAATCTAACGTTCGTTTTTCTCTCATGCAAAGTAGAAACCCTGTGGACTTAGCATTGTGTACAGCGTAGCGGGAAGAAGAGTTTTGGTAACTTTCATGAGTCTAGGCTGCTGCTCTATATGCAATTTGATATGATTTATTGCCCGTTACTTATTTGTTTTTATGAAGTCTGGTTCTGTCTGACGATTATTATTATTATTATTATTATTATTATTATTATTATTATTATTATTATTATTATTATTATTATTATTCAGGAGTAGTTCCTTATTCCTACGGAACAAGCCCACCACAGGGGCCATTGACTTGAAATTCAAGCTTCCAAAGAATATAGTGTTCATTAGAACACGTTGCATCTTCGCTTGAACTTTTGAAGTGCCAGTGGGCAATGGGTAGCTTTTTCAAAAGACACATTCAGGGGATGGGAAGGAGTAGTTGACATTTAGTGATGAAAATGACTCAGAAGTTTAACGCTGTAAAAGGTCGTAATCAGCAGGTGATTGTAAACAAGTATATGCAGTAAATGTGCCTCTCTGTCGAACTTCTCAGTTCCAGAGGTCCTTTATTTCTCCTCACACCGTTGGGCTGTCGAACAGCCTCCCTGCCGAGCATGTCGTGCAATTGGAACTTGAGAAGTTCAAGCGAACATGCAATGTATTTCTATCGTAGAGCAGTTCTTATATTTTAATAATATGCTTGCATTTTTATCTATTTATTTATTAACTTGTTCTTTTATTGCTTCTTTTCTAATAGCTGATTTCTTCTTTTTGTATTTTCTTTTACCTTCTGTTACTTCTTTCATATAAACATATTCTTTGGAAGCTAAAATTTCAAGTCAGTGGCTCCTATAGTGGGCTTGTGCCGCATGAAAAGGCTCATCTTGTGAATAATAATAATAATAATAATAATAATAATAATAATAATAATAATAATAATAATTAATAATAATAATAATGATTTTATTATTATTAATATTATTTTCTAATTGGGGTTGTGTTTGGTGAAATCAACAGAGATGAGTTATTGATATACAAAACTGATGTGATGGAAAACGCAAGAGTATTTTGATAAAAAGTTTTCCTACAGGAAGGTACGCTAACCTTAGTTCGTTCAATATCTAACCTGAACTGCCACATAGCTGTCAAATATGCATCTTCTAACGAACATATTCTATGTTGGATGATAGCAACATGGTGCTATGCCGCGTAACACAATTTAGCATAGCAAACCCAGTGGGGAAGGGGAAAGGTCCTTGAATCAGTTCTTTTCAGCAAGTGTAATTGAGCTTAAAGCTGTGTTAGGTCACAGGATATTTGTTTGACCATTCAACAATGTCAGCTTGAAACCATACCCGAGGTGACCTCCGTATAGGGATAGTGCCGTCAGTGCACCTCATGCGATGCACTGTAGGCATTACTTGAGGTTCTCTGCAGCGTCTCTTCGGCCCTTAGCTGCAACCCCATCTCATTCCTCCGTTCATATAGGCTACTTTCCTCCGTCTTACTTTCCACCCTCCCCTAACAGTTGATTCATATTGCAACTGCCAGGTTTTCCTCCTATTACACCTTTAAAATCTTTTTACTCACAATATCCGTTTCAGCGCTGAATGACCTCATGATCCCAGCGTTTGGCCTTTGGCCTAAATTCTATATTCTACACCTGAGGTGACTCTCGTAACTCAAGAATAGTGTCTCGTTGAATTGTATATTTCTGTCCACTGCTTATGTCACTCAGACTTTCCGTTCCTCTATCTACTGCACCTTTTGAGAGAGAGAGAGAGAGAGAGAGAGAGAGAGAGAGAGAGAGAGAGAGAGAGTTACTGAATGTGTGAAGTAGGTTGCCTGAACGTCAAACAGCTATATAATTAGTGTGTTGTGTGTGTAGGGGAGAGAGAGAGAGAGAGAGAGAGAGAGAGAGAGAGAGAGAGTAACATATTGAATGAGGCTGTAAATAGAGGGGGAAGAGCCATATGCACCGAGAAAATTTAATTCCTTGTCGACAGAAACTGTCACATAAGTCTATTAAATCTTATTTTCTTTGTTTTCTTGTAAAAAACTAATTAAAATTCCTGCTCAGAATGCCAGTCATATTTTTGTAGATTTTTTCGTTTAGGATATTAGTAGCTTCAAATTCCAGCCTTCTCTCTATAGTTTCAACCGGTAACAGTCAGATTCCGTGCAGTGTTAACTTCTGTGATAGCACATTGTCTGACAGCATTTCCCTGTGGGTCTATTCATTTTTTGGGGGGTTTTTGTTTTATTGACCCCAACAGTCTCAGTACAGAACAGGAATAGGCTACTGGGATGGATTGCTCACTTCATGAGTGACATTATGGCCATATTCTTTCAGATGCAAACAAGTTAGCCTACATGCATGTGGAGACTTTCGCGTCTATTTTGTATTCAGTGTCTGCAGCTCGTATTGCAGCTGTGAGTACAACCACAGACCTATTTCAGTGCCACAGCCATCTACACAGCTGAAGATGGTAATTTTGTCAAACGTCTACTGCCCCAATCTTTCACGGCCTGGTTCTGTAGTTGGTGTGATTCTTAATTAAGTTGCTGGGCAGTAGCAGTTTTTACAGAATTTTATTTTGAAGTAGGTTATCGATATGTGCTAAATGTTCTATTGTGTGTATCTACTCTTTACCACTGTAATGAATACAGCACACTCTGTTATTCTTCGTAATGTTCCCGGCATATGCTGCCTGTCGCCTGAATGTGGAATGAGGTGGCAAGGAAAGGCACCGTGTACTTGCTATATTAAGGGTGCGTCCATGCTACAGTAATATATCTCACAGATACATGTTGGTAGCCTGTCGCTCACACATCATAGACAGGTTGACAACAAATCAACGACGTATTGGTAGTCGTAACCAGTGCTTTCATGTGGTTAGGCTATCCAGCATTTGCCAAAGATTTGTTCTCCACTTACAGTCATTGACTTGGTTTCAGCATGTTTGTTACGTGTATGGAACAAATTATCAGCATGTGTTATTGTGACGTGTGGAACAAGTTACCGGCATGTGTTTATGACATGTTTTATTGTATTGTGGTTGCACCCTTAGAGAGAGATTTGGGAAAGTGTGTTCTGAAAGTGGTTTGATTGTTAAGAATCCGTGGTCTCTGAAGCAGAAGTTCTTAAGTATATCTGAGAAAGGAGTTAGGAAAACGAGATCGTTAAGCTAGGTAGACAGTGGGAGCCTACCTGATGGTGTAGAAACAATTATTATTTAGGGATAAAACTTGGAATTATGTTATAGTTTATGTAACATCACAGGCAAATGATGAGTTATTCCAAAGCTATTGTTTGACAATATGCTCACCACCTAAGTCGTTAGTTATTGATAAGATAGCACCCTCATTGGCATGTACTTGAATGTGCCTTAAATCCATAGAACTAGGTCTAATGATTAGTGAAAAATCTGACTCCAGTTTTCTTACATGATTGCGTATAGCCTACCGGAAAATAATCAAACCCTAGTTGTTGGAGCTTATTCTGATGTTCCTATTCAAGTTTGAATGTCACAGTATTTCTGACTTTCTAGAACAAGAGACAAAGCAATGCCATGAGCTCAAATTTCTTCCTTTACTTATTTCTTGAGTTGAGTTTGCCCTTCACACAGGTTTTGAAATGAAGAAATAGGTTGGAGATGGAAGAGAGGGTTTGAAGTGAAGTATAAGAACAGCAAGTTGACAGACTTAGAATGTGAAGATGATGCTGTTTTATTTTAGTGTGCAAAACACCACAAGATTTACAAAACTTACAAAAGCAAAAGTATTGAGGACAGAGTACACACAAAAGGATGAAATAACATCAGATGGCAAATAGATTAATGAGGTTAAATCTTTCAAATTTTTAGGAACAATGGTATCCAGTTAAGGCTCTTTGGAGTTGGGGTTTGGTGGGAGACTAAAAGAGGTGAACCAGATAATTGGCTGGCTGAATAAGATTTGGAAATCAGATAGACTGATATTGCATACAAAAGTGAGATAATACTTAAGTCCAGTGTGATATGTATTGCCATAGGGACATGAATCATGGTATGACAATGCAGCTATCCAAAACAATCTGTCGATTTGAGAATAAAGCTTTGAGATGAATATTTAAGAAATAGTATCATAAGTTGTTTATAGAAGCTTCATATGCAAATGAGGTGGAGATGGAAGGGAGATGGAGATAGCTTGGACTGTGGAACAGCCTCCCAGAGGATGTCAAGCAGTTGGAACTTCAGAAGTTCAAGCGAACTTGCAATGCATTACTACCCTTATACAGTTCAACTTGTATTTTAATATTTTGCTTACATTTTTATTTATTTATAACTTTTTTAATTTATCTTTTTTCTAATAATTGATCTCCTCTTTCTGTATTTCTCATTACCTTCTTTCGAATGAACACCATATTCTCTGGAAGCTTGAATTTCAAGTCAGTGGCCCCTCTGGGCTTGTTTCATATGAATAAGGTCGATCTTCTTCTTCGTTTTAACGTGCTTTTTCCCATTTTTATATGGGGTAAGCACGATGCCTTCTTTTCGAAGGACTTTGATTTGGCGTTGGGGTAGACCGTAGCCTCGATCGGCTGCCCTGCCTGACATCGCTTAGACCCCTGTAACGATGTGTACGTGTATCGTACCAATCCCCAGCTCCCTTTCTCCCAGCAGCGAGGAGAACTGGGTGGTTTAGGTCGACAGTTCCAGACGTGTGAGATGTCTGTTATGTTTTTAGATGTTGGAGTGCCTTTAATAATAATAATAATAATAATAATAATAATAATAATAATAATAATAATAATAATAATAATAATAATATGTCCTTCAAACACCTTGTGGGAGAATAATGCGTAATATACTGGTCGGCTGGTATAGTGGTTAGTGTCGTGGCATGCCAATCCGATGTTGCGGTTTCGTGTCTCCCCCAGGGCGATGAAAAATCACTGGCTCTGTATCATGGTCTGTTACTGCTGCAGTGTGAGGTTTGCGGTGGGAGGGTAAAACCAACATTCTTTGGATGCTTGAATTCCAAGTCAGTGGCCCCTTTGGTGTGCTTGTTCCATGTGAATAGGTTTCATCTACTGAAATAATAATAAAATGATATAATAGTATCAGCTAAGTTCCTGTGGGCACCAGAAGAGTTGGAAGACCCAGACCTACTTGGATGGGAACTATGAGAAGGCAGGTTGAGACTAGTGGAGATTTGTGGAAGATAAAGCACAGGGAGGGGAGAGATGGCAGAATTTCACTGGGGGCTTTGGAAGCGATGATGAATATGAATATGATTTAGTATTTCTAGATTGGTTTAGTTCAACGGGCTCTGCAATTTCAGGCATCTCAATTTTCTCTTGTTTTTTAAATCCTTCCACGGTCGAGGAAGCCAAAATATCCTCAAGCAAGAAAGAAATGTAGAAATTTTTATTGGTTTTACTTAAACAGGCTGCAGGAATTCAAAGTAGATTGAAACTGTAAACTGGCCTTCTTTGGATTCTATACTGTTGTCTGTTCTGGTAAAAATGAAAGAGCAAAATAGCAAATGAAAGCATACATTTTTTTATAGTCACTGTGTTTACAGATTTGCGAAACAGTGAGCCTTGACAACAAGATAGTCGTACATTATGTTGATAATGCAACTCTTGTAGATATTCTGTTTCCCGTAATCCCGTAGGAAATGGCACCTAGGCTACATGGAGGTTTAGAATTCGCATATAGCAGTGCAGGCAGTCATGAAAGGAAAGTGACCCCCAGTAAAACCAGGTTTATTTTTGATTAGCCAGTATTGTACTTTTTCTTCCGTTCTTTCTTTCTTTCTTTCTTTCTTTAAATCTTCAGCTGAAAACCCATATATAGGCTACTGTATAGACAGAGCCAACAGACCATAAACCGAAGAGGGCTCCAAAGGGAAATCGGCCTGCAGAGAGAGAGAGAGAGAGAGAGAAATATGAGGGAGCAGACTCGGCGGGGGAGTCATGCTACCAGTGCATGTAGGCATTACTGAAGAAGGTTCTTTGCAGTGTCCCTTCGGTCCACAGTTACGACCTCTTTCATTCCTTTTATTATACCTCAGTTCTTTTGCTCTTTCTTCCATCTCACTTCCCACCCTCCCCTAACAATATTGCCGTGACCGCTGAACAACCTTATAGGTCCCAGCGCCTGGCCTTTGGCCTAAATTTTATACTCGAATTCTAGTGAGGGAATAGGAAATGAAACCGATTCACCTGATCTTGAGAAGATGTCAGCAGAAAATAGCAATGAATTTGCTCCTCACTTAGACACGTGGAGGTCAGAAGAAAGAAAGAAAGGCTATTCCACATATCAGCCGTAGCCAAGATCAACTTCTAGCGAACCGAGTACAGTAGTTGACTCGGCAAAGGTAACAACTGAATGATTTGAGAGATTTGAAAATACGTTTGTACCTCAAGCATTCGTTTTCACAAGACTTTAAAAGATGTCATTCAGTGCTGCCAGAAGACTGTATTATTCGTATTGTTTCTTTTATCTACAGGTAGGTGTGTTGGTTTGGTATTCATGTCACACTCTCCTCTCCGGATTCTTTTGTTTCACCATTGTTAAAAGGTCTCTCTCCTGTTTGGACGTTTGTCCTCTCGAGATATTTTTTATCAGTGAGACAAAATTCACTAAAGCTGACGGTTTCCCTAAACTGGACATGTAGGCCCAGTCACAGTTCAGACTGTGAGTGTACCAGATCCTGTTTGGTCGTCTTCACAAGCTGTATTTTAACAGAGTGCTTCTTGCCCTGTTGCCTCTGGTGCCCGTACCTCTAGAATGTAGCCAGCATCTACTGCTCAGTTTTCAAGGCCACCAGTATAAACATGTTGGGACACCACAATACGACTTTACCCAGTGCCAAAGATTTTTCATTTCTTTAACTACAACACCTCCGTATGGGGTTAGTGCCGTCAGCGCACCCCATGGGGTGCACTGTAGGCATTACTTAAGGCTCCATGCAGCGTCCCTTCGGCCCCTAGCTGCAACCCCTTTTATTTCCTTTTACTGTACCTATGTTCGTATTCTCTTTCTTCCATCTTTCTTTCCAACCTCTCCTATCAGTTGTTTCATAGTGCAACTGCGAGGTCTTCCTCCTGTTACACCTTTCAAACCTTTCTACTCTTAATTTTCAATTTGAGCGCTGAATGACCTCATAGGTCCTAGCGCTTGGCCTCAGGCCTGAATCCTATTTTCTATTCCATTCTTGACTACAAAACTGGAATACATATTTATGGTGATTTTGTCATTGCAAATACCTGTCATTTTTTAGAGAAGCTTTAAAGTACATATTTATTTACCGGTTATTTGGGAATGTGGGCAAGACTTGAGTCAGTCAGAGATAGGAAAACAGAACAGTGATTGTTAGCTTGGACGAGAGAAGAAGGTATTGATTGGTTACTGGTAAAAAGGTTGGCGTAGGTGATGAGACGGCCCGCTGTGTTTTGTTGACGGACTGGAGAATGATAAGGTGACAGGAAAAATGTCATAACTTGGAATTAACGGAAAGTCCAATGGCAGCATTTTTAGCAAGACGAAGAAACCTCAGTCACATTTGTGAAGCCACTTTTCCGGCAGCATTCAACGGGGTCTAATCCCTTATACTGTACCTCCGTTCATTTTTCTCTTTCTTCCATCTGACTTTCCACTCTCTCCAACAATTGTTTCGTTGTGCAACTGCAAGGTTTTCCTCCTGTTACGCCTTTCAAACCTTCTTACTGGCCAATTTCCCCTTTCAGCGCTGAATGACCTTATAGGTCCCAGCGCTTGGCCTTTGGCCTAAATTCTATATTCTATTTCTGTTCGTAACGGGATCTAAGAGTGGAAAAAGAGACCTTGTTGTTCAGGAAGCTGTGCAGATGAGAGAGGAGAGTGACGCAGTGTATGATTATATAATCATCACCTGAAGGATGAGTGTGACACTGACTGATATGCTATATGTTTTTCTCGTGGGCCACCCATATCCATCTACATTGCAGTCCTTAGGAATTAGCTGACATTTGCTTACTAATCTTGAAAAAAAGCAAATAAAAATTTTGAGGCTGTCTTTATCCTCGAAATATCAATAGCTGCCTTTGCAACTTTCGTAGAATGAATGAGAGAGAGAGAGAGAGAGAGAGAGAGAGAGAGAGAGAGAGAGAGAGAGTACTAGCGCGAAGGGGGCTTGAACGATCTCGTGGGCCAATGAGAGTAAAGGATATAATGTACTTAAAAGTGCCAGAGACGTGACCGGGACACAGAATGAAAAATTAACCATAATGTGACTTTTTTTTTTTTTTTTGTGTGGGGAAACTGTTAAGAAAACTGCCTAAGTACTTCTTCACTTTGCATATGAGTGGGGAGAAGGAGCCCATCATATCACTTAGGTCAGGCTTGTGAATGTATATATATGTTAATGTATTTTTAGAACGTATGCCCTCAGTTGAAGTCTTAGAATTATGTCCCTTTTAATCCTGAATTTGAGTCATATTCTCGTGAATATCTTTCAGATGGTTTTTGTATGTATAGCTTGAACATATATACGAGTAGGATTTTATGTATGATTTGAATATACAAGTAGGGTCTTTATATATATATATATAGCCTCTATGTTCAAGTAGGATTTTTATATATAGCCTTTATATACAAGTGGGATTTTTATGTATAGCCTGTAGTCTAAATACAAGAGGATTTTTATTTATGGCCTGTATGTTTATGATTTTTATATAGGCTATATCCTGTGTATACAAATAGGATTTTTATATATGGCCTGTATAGGCTATACAAGTAGGATTTTTATATATAACGTATATCTACAAGTAGGATTTTTATATATAGCTTATATATACATGTAGCATTTTTATATAAGCCTGTATATACAATCTGCATTTTTATGTATGGCCTGTATAGCCTATACAGTTAGGGTTTTTATGAATAACATTTATATGCAAGTAGGGTTTTTATGTACAGCCTTTATATACAATTAGGATTTTTATGTATGGCCTTTATATACATGTAGGATTTGTATGTATGGTCTGTATTACAACTAGGATTTTATGTATGGCCTGTAGGCTATATACAAATAGGATTTGTATGTATGGCCTGTGTAAACAACTAGGATTTTTATGTATGACCTGTACAGTCTATACAACTAGGATTTGTATGTACAGCCAGTATATACAAGTAGGACTTGTATGTATGGCCTGTATATACAATTAAGATTTCTATGTATGGCCTTTATATGCAAGTAGGATTTGTATGCATGGCCTGTACATACAACTAGGATTTTTATGTATGGCCTTTATATACAAGTAGGATATGTATGGGGCTGTAGACTATATACAAGTACTGTAGGATTTGTGTGTATGGCCTGCATATACAACTAGGATTTTTATGTATAGCCTATATGTACATTAAGGATTTTTATCTATTGCTCATATTTACAAGTAGGATTTTTATGTATGGACTGTAGCCTATATAAAAGTAAGATTTTTATGTATAGCCTGTTTATACAAGTAGGATTTTTATCTATAGCTCATATTTACAATTAGGGATTTTATGTATGGCCTGTATGTAGGCTACTGTACAAATAGGATTTTTATGTATGGCCTCTATGTACAAAGAGGATTTGTATGTATGACATGTATATACGAGTAGGATTTATATGTATAGCTTGAATATACAATTACAATTTTTATGTATGGCCTCTACATACAAGTAGGATTTGTATGTATAGCCTATATAGTCCTCTACAAGTAGGATTTGCATGTATAGCATGTATATACAAGTAGGATTTGTATGTATAGCCTGTTTACACAATTACAATTTTTATGCATAGCCAGCATATACAAGTAGGATTTTTATTTATAGCCTGTATATGCAAGTAGGATTTGTATGAAGTGCCTGTACTGTATATACAAGTAGGATTTTTATTTATAGCCTGTATATGCAAGTAGGATTTGTATGAAGTGCCTGTACTGTATATACAAGTAGGATTTTTATGTATAGCCAGCATTTACAAGTAGGATTTTTATGTATGGCCTGTATGCACAGGTGGGATTTTATTTTTAGCCTGGATCTACAAGTAAGAATTTTATGCCTAGCCTGTATATACAAGTAGGATTTTTATTTATAGCCTGAATATGCAACTAGGATTTGTATGAAGAGCCTGTATATAAAAGTAGGATTTTTATGTATAGCCAGCATTTACAAGTAGGATTTTTATGTTATGGCCTGTATCCACAGGTAGGATTTTATTTTTAGCCTGTATCTACAAGTAGGAATTTTATGCCTAGCCTGTATATACAAGTAGAAATTGTATGCATAGCCTATATATATATATATATATATATATATATATATATATATATATATATATATATATATATATATATATATACAAGTAGATTTTTAAAGCTAAATGTTAAGCCTAGCGTGCCCCTGCTTTTAATTCCGCTCCCACAGAGGACTAAGTAAGTGCCTGCCTACTTAGGAGCCCAATTAATATATGTAGATCCTATCTCGGGACCAGGAGAGACCTCTCTCGTACGTTTTGAAATGGTATTTTGATTTAGCTTTTACAAATCTTTTAGGTAGACCTATACACTAGATTGAAGTGAAGCAGAATTAAGCAATAACTGACGCCTATTTTTAAGAACGACTGTTATTACGATACTAGGATAAATGAATCTAAAAGCCTTTGGGACAGTTACGGGTAAAATGCTTAAGAAGTTTTTAGAATTCTCTCTCTCTCTCTCTCTCTCTCTCTCTCTCTCTCTCTCTCTGTGTGTGTGTGTGTGTGTGTGTGTGTGTGTGTGTGTAAAGGATGGCCTGAACGAGATTGCTGAATTTTTGAAACCTTTCTATAGAACTTCTGCAGCTTCCAAATGTTTCAGAGCATTACTCATCGTCTGCATCTCTCTCTCCCTCTCTCTCTCTGTCACAAACACACACACACACACACACACACACACACACACATGAGAGAGAGAGAGAAAGAAGAATATACTGGCGCAAAGTTGTATAATTTGGAGTCCTGGCAGGATAGCTGTGAGAGAGACCTAGGCAATGCTGGTTACGTGATATGGCGGAAGTGTTTGAATGGAAGGGTCTTATAAATATCCATTAAGTGTGCGTTCGATAGTCATTTGAGGTGAGTGGTGCATTTTGTGTACGTTAGAAGTGATAATTACGTGGAAGTTATATATATAATATATAAGTATATATATAATTATATAAATATATGTATATATATATATGTCAGAAATTTATATATATATATATATATATATATATATATATATATATATAAATATATATATATATATATATATATATATATATATATATATATATATATATATATATATATATATATATATATATATATATATTGACAGTTGAAAAGCACTTCGTCCTGATTATCCAGCCATGCTTCAGGGATGAGATTGCTGGTCCTACACCCTTTTACCTTTTATCTTAGTCCCACCAGATACTGGTCCCCATTTCCACATGGGTTAACATTAGACCAGGAACAAATTACCGACCTAGCAACGCGATATATATATATATATATATATATATATATATATATATATATATATATATATATATATAAGCTATATATAATTAATTAGAAGTCGAAGCTTCTATTTTGGCTACCCTCCCTCGCCTTCATTTTCGGTAGCCCATCTGGCTGGGGTCCAGAGAGAGAGAGAGAGAGAGAGAGAGAGAGAGAGAGAGAGAGAGAGAGAGAGAGAGAGAGCTGTAGAGTTGATTTGGGGAGGGGGGAAGGGTTGGAGGGGTATAGCGTTGTAGACGGGCCATGCCAGCAGTGCCGAGCGAGACAGAAAAGCTCTCTCTCTCTCTCTCTCTCTCTCTCTCTCTCTCTCTCTCTCTCTCTCTCTCTCTCTCTCTCGGGCAGGTTAAACTTTCTCTTGCTCTCTCTCTTGGGCAGGTTAAACTCTCCCTCTCTCTCTCTCTCACTATCTCTCTCTAGACCAGGTAAAACGCTTCTTTTCTCTCTCTCTCTCTCTCTCTCTCTCTCTCTCTCTCTCTTCTCTCTTCTCCTTCTTTCTTCTTCTTCTTCTTCTTCTTCTTCTTCTTCTCCTCTTGAGCGATATGTTAATGACGTGTGTGATGAGATAAGTGTCGCTGTTTGTTCCTGAAGTATTGATAAGTTCGTCTTTTGCCTTGACTCACTCGCTCACTCACTCACTCACGCGGTGTCATAAGTTTGTGGTGAATTCCGTTGCCTGGATGTGGGCAGATATGCTTTGAACGTAAACACTGAGCTGTTTACAGTGCAGGCGTTTGTTTATATATATATATATATATATATATATATATATATATATATATATATATATATATATATATATATATATATATATATATATATATTTTTTCAGTTTATGTAAATTGTACAGTTAATCATGTTTATATATATATATATATATATATATATATATATATTATTGTATATGTATGATATTGTATGTTATATATATATATATATATAATATATATATATTATGTATATATATTATATATATATAATATATATATATATATATATATATATATATATATATATATATATATTATTATTATATATAATTTTTGGCGCATAAGAAGCATCGAACTTCATTCCGTAATTCAAGATTGACAATTCGAGAGTCAAGCAACAGTCATTGGGTTTAATCCCTCCCCTGTACTTCCAAACTTTGGAGATATTTCAGATACAAACCTTAAATTTTATAGCCTAAGTAAGTGCGACTGCAGCGTGGAAGTTTGCGTTGGGAAGCTGCGGAAACTTCGGCCAAAAACTTCCACCCATTTCCCTTTGCCCTCTTCCCGGGTATTTTCAGCCTCGAGGAAGTTTTCTACCTTACGTAACGTGACGGCTACGGGCTCAGTTTTCCCTACGTCACAGGAAACGTGCTCTCTCTCTCTCTCTCTCTCTCTCTCTCTCTCTCTCTCTGATAATTTAATTACATTTTTATTTATTTAATTTATTTATTTGTTTATTTGTTGATTTGTTTTCTCTTTTCTAATAAGTGATCTCTTTTTTTCTGTATTTCTTATTACCTTCTGAAGTAGTATGTCTGCTTACTTAGCCTTTCTTTCTGTCTTTGATAATTTACTTACAGTTGTATCTATATATATTTTAGTTGATTAATTTGAATTATTTTTTCTTTTGTAATAAGTGATCTCCTTCTCTGTGTATTCACTGTTACCTTCTGTTACTTCTTTCAAATGAATAATTCATTGCTAAGAGATTCACAATTTCGTGAAAACAATCTATGTAATAAAATCCAAATTATATAGTAAATGTAATACATTTACTATATACTTGTGGATTTTATTACACGAATACATTATTCTTTGGAAGATTCTGAATTTCAAAGCAGTGGTCCCTGTGGGGATGTTCCGTATGAATAGGGTTCTTATTTTTCTGAATGATAATAATAATAATAACCTTCGGCTGAAAATCCTTACGGACAGAGTTAACAGACTGTTATAAACCGAAGGGGGCTCCGAAGGGAAATCAGCCTGCTCAAAGGGAGAGAGACAGTTTATAGGTAAAAGGTGATAAATAAATTAACATAAAAATAAAACCGACACACCTGAAATTCGGGAGAGGAGGCGGACTATTCCACACGCTAGTTGTAGCCAAGATAAAACTCTTAGCAGCAAACTGCTGAACTTGTTTGTTGTTTGTGATGTATGTTTGCACTCGGACCCTGAAAATGGGTTATTATTGTCTTTAAATTAAAAATACACTGTAGGCAATACTCAAAGTTAGAAAATACTCTTAGTAGCATGAGCTTTAAAATGGAGAAACAAATCCACAGTTCCGTATTGGTACAAACATATTTGCAACCCCTTTCATTCCCTTTTCTATACCTCCGTTCATATTCTCTTCCTTCCATCTCGCTTTTCTTAACCTTCTCCTAACAGTTCATATTGCAGCTGCGAGGTTTTTCTCCTGTTACACCTTTCAAACCACCTTTACTCTCAATATCCGTTTCAGCGCTGAATGACCTTACAGGTCCCAGCGCTTGGCGTTCGGCCTAAATCTTATATTCCATTTCCCATTTATAATAACGTCTCCAAGTGAAATAAGGTGTTAGCATTAGCTGCTAAACTTCCGTATTCGCTGTGTTCATGTTAATAAGAGGCAGCGCTTTCGTCGAGGCGTGAGGGAACAAGCACTCTGCCTGCAAGAATAATTCTCTCTTCAAAGCGTCTGCTGAGTTTCTCTCTCTCTCTCTCTCTCTCTCTCTCTCTGTGAGTGTTGTCTCGTCTCTATAGGCCTACATAGTCTCTTGAGGGGGTTGGGGAAAGGTTACTGGTTGTTAGTGTGTTTGCAGATTTATGTAGGCCTACTTAAGTGAGGGTAAAAAACAGCCAGTGTTGATTTCATATTGTACTGTGTATTATAATATTGTTACTGTGAAGTCTACTATTAGTACAATTTTATATAAAGAAATCTTGGTGGGTGGGGGAAAGGGAAAGGCTTGCGAATTTATATAGGCCTATTAAGTTATATTCAGAAGTAACAGTCAGTTTTGATTTGGTAACTGAGATCTGTTAGTACAATTTTAGGTAGAGAATATTAGCCTAACATGAAGATTTCAGACCGTGCGTTGAATTCCCAGTCCTAGGTGGGGTGTCACATTGCGAGTGGCTCACAAAACATCTGACGATCGAGTGCAGGGAGGGAGGGAGGGAGGGAGAGTCAGGTTCGGTGTGACGAAAACATCGTGTCTCTTAGTATAGAAGTGAAGAGGAGTATGTCTCTATCTGCCTTTCTTATTTTTCTCGCGCTCTGTTCGAATATCCGAAACCACTTTTAGCTTACCGTCTTTTCAATGTCTCAGCTTCACTTTTGCCGAGTCAGCAGTCAGGTGCTGTTAATGGAAAAGATTTTATTTCGCCAGGATCTGTAGCTTCTCGTCACTCGTTAATGCAGATCATTTGACTTGTGTTTTACCAGCAAGTGTGGCATCTCGTCACTCGCTGTGATGATTGCATCATCTCAACACCTGGCATTACACCTTACTCTCACCCACTTACGGGGTAATGCCGTCAGTGCACCTTCCGCGGTGCACTGTAGGCACTACTGAAGGTTCTTTGCAGCGTCCCCTCGGCCCTAGCTGCCACCCCTTTCATTCCTTTGACTGTACCTCCGTTCATATTCTCTTTCTTCCATCTAACTTCCCTTAACTCTCTGCTAACAACTGTTTATTGTGCAACTGCGAGGTGTTCCTCCTGTTACATCTTTCACCCTCCTTTACTCTCAATTTTCCTTAAAGTGCTGAATGACCTTATAGGTCCCACCACTTGGCCTTTGGCCCAAATTTCAAATTGCTTAAAATTACAGCCGTACGCTCACAGCTACACTTCTCTCCTTGCAAGATTTCACTTTTATATTTTATTATTGTGGTGGAATTCAAAACAGCTGTAGCAGACTCAGAATGCTTTACGTTACGTTACAGGTACAGTGCTTCCTCAGTTGTGAACTTCACTGACGCTCGAGTTCCGGTACAGGTGTTCGGGATATGGCATTTAGGACAAGGGCCAAGCGCCGGGACCTGTGAGGTCATTCGGCGCTGAAAGGAAAATTGAGAGTAGAAAGGTTTCAAAGATGTCACAGGAGAAAAGCCTCGCAGTTGAGGCACTCTGAAACAATTGTTAGAAGAGCGTTGAGGAAAGTCAGATGAAAGAAAGAGAATATGAACGGAGGTGCACTAAAGGGAATGAAAGGAGTTGCAGGTAGGGGCCGAAGGAACGCTGCAGAGAACTTCGAGTAATGCCTACAGTGCACGGCGGGAGTTGCACTGACGGCACCACCCTCCCGTCGGAGGAGTTCCTGTATTTTATGACCAGTACATAGTCCATTCTTTCTCTGAACCCGGCTGTTATTCTTTGTCAGCCGTTGTGACGTCAACGCATTCTGTCAGTCGAGGCTCTTGCTGTGTCATTTTCAAGCGTGGTGAGAACGCTGCATCCTTCAGTTCTCTCGCTGTAGCTTTTGTTACAAACTTTATCTCGTAGGGGGTTAGGGCAGTCAGTGCACCTCATGCGATGCACTGTAGGCATTGCTTAAGGTTCTTTGCAGCGTTCCTTAGGCCCCTAGCTACAACTCCTTTCATTCCTTTTACTGTACCGCCTTTCGCATTCTCTTTCTTCCATCTGACTTTCCTCAACCCTCTTCTAACAATTGTTTCATAGTGCCTCAACTGCTTTGAGGGTTTCTCTCCTGTTACATCTTTAAACCTTTCTGTTCTCAGTTTTCCTTCATCGCTGAATGACCTCACAGGTCCCAGCGCTTGGCCTTTGGCCTAGATTCTATATTCCATTTCATAACATGTAACACTTGCATGTACAGTATTTCCAGAGTAGTGCTGTAATGCTTGCCACTTCCGTCTTTACGTGTGAACAGTTACCAATTCTTTTTACCAGATTGTTGTCTGATTTTTACATTATCTTGTCAGAAATTCTTAGCTGACTTCTCTTCTCATGTCTTTAAACAGGACGATTAGCTTTGTTTATGCACTGTAGGGATAGCGGTTTATTATTATTATTATTATTATTATTATTATTATTATTATTATTTGGTGAAGACATCCAGAGTGATGTAAATGCAAATGTATAAGAAATATATATACGAACGAGAGCTTTCGGGAACCTGCTCGATTCTCCTTCTCAATTAACCTGATTGAGAAGGAGAATCGAGTAGGTTCTCGAAAACTCTCGTTCGTATATATATTTCTTATATTTATTTACATTTATTTCATTTTAGTGCACCATTGTGGATTTTATTTTATTATTTTAGTGACTTATTGCTATTAAATTATTATTATTATTATTATTATTATTCGGAACATGAACCCTATTCATATAGAACAAGCCCACCAAAGGGCCACTGACTTGAAATTCAAACTTCCAAAGATTATTGTGTTCATTTAAAAGAAGAAACAGAAGCTATAATAAATATAGGAAGAAGAGATCATTTATTAGAAAAAAGATCAATTAACAAGTTAATAAGTAAATAGATAAAAGTGTAAATAAATGATTAAAATACAGTGAGACTTGTTGTAGGGTAGTATTGCATCGCATCTTCGCTTGAACTTTTGAGGTTGAACTGTAGAAAGAAATAAAAGGAATTTGAAAAAAAGAAATTTATTAATGGCCGCCCAACTTGAAAGTCCTGCTTCCTGTGATGATAATCTTACATTTGCATTTTTTATCTCGGAATATTATTCTCGTAGGGGATGGTGCCACCAGTGCACCTCACGGGCATCACTGTAGGTTCTGTGCTGTTTCCCTTTAGCCCCTAGCTGCAGCCCTTTTCATTCCTTTGACTGTACCTCCGTTCATATTCTCGTTCTTCCATCTTAATATCCATCCTCTCCTAACAATTGTTTCATAGTGCAAGTGCTTTGAGGTTTCAAACCTTTTTACTGTTAGTTTCTGCTTCAGCGCTGAATGACTTCATAGGTCCCAGCGCTTGGCCTTGGCCTAGAGTCTATATTTCAATTTCATTCGACACAGTTCGTGATCAAATCTTTGAGAAGCAAGTTGCAAGTTGGCATTAAAAGAGCAAGAATAATGATCAGTTACTATTTGCTTGTGCAGTGGAAGGGCCATGTATCGGGGAGATTAATGTCCGGGTAGAAAAGAAGCTTCTTCGTTATTAGTGAATTAGGATTAGGTTTGGAGATACTAACTATAGAGTCCTACCACCGCTGCTTAATGTTGTATCTGATTCGTAACTTTACGTCAGTTTCTTCCATTTTTGCACGCGCCTGTTGCAAGCCCTCTCCTAGTAATTATTTCACATTGCAACTGCTTTGAGGTTTTCCTCCTGTTACACCTTTCAAACCTCCTTTACTCCCAGTTTCCCTTCCAGCGCTGATTGCCTTCATAGGTCCCAGTGCTCGGCCCTTGGCTTAAATTTTATGCTCCATTCCATTCCACTCTTAGCTTCATTCTAGCCCTTTACATTACCTTTGTTCCCGCTTCCTTTCTGCAGTCTTGCTGTCCAACACCTCCGATTGTTACTTCTTATGCAGCTGTGAGATTTTTTCCCAGTTCCACCTTCAGATCATTGTACTTCATCTCCTTTATTTTCCGGATTTCTTTATCTTGCTGTCCAACCACTCCAACTCGCTCTTTTTACTGTCTTGAGTGCTGAATGGCTGAAAGTGCCCATCCAGTGCTTGGATTGATAGCTTACATTTCATTAATCAGTATCAAAAGAACACTAGTCTAAACCAGCATTCCTAATCTGACAATGGGTATGCAGGCTAATTGAGTAGATTCTGAGGGTAGCTTCTGTTTAAAAATGGAGAACGGGACCGTGTGATTCTTATTTTCCTCCTCCTCCTTCTTAGCTTGCATTTGTCAATTAGTTTCAGGTATAAATCTAGCCACTTTCTTCAATTACTGTTTGTCCTGCGTTCCTGTTATCCTCTTTTATTTTGATTTAATTATTACTTTTCTGTAAGTTATTCTTAGCTAAAAAATGTACCTGTTTCGGCTGGCCTAAGCTCCTGGTTAACAGTTATTTTTATAAATAATAATAAGATGTATCGCCCTGTGGAGTTTTCATCATCTTAGTTTCATCTCAGTGATCCACCATAGCGGGTAGTGCCGTCAGTGCTCCTCATGCGGTGTACTGTAGGCATTACTTGAGGTTCTTTGCAGCGTCCCTTCGGCCCCTAGCTGCAACCCCTTTCGTTCCTTTTACTGTACCTCCGTTCAGTTCTCTTTCCTCCATCTGACTTTCCTCAACCCTCCCCTAGCAACTGATTCATAGTGCAACTGCGAGGTTTTCCTCCTGTTGCACCTTTCAAACCTTTCTACTGTCAGTTGTCTCTCAGCGCTGAATGACCTCATAGGTCCCAGCGCTTGGCCATTGGCCTAAATTCTATATTCTGTTCTATCTCAGTCATCGTGTTACGTAACAAGAAGTGAACTACGTTTCAAATAAATCAACTTTAATGGACATCGACTTTTGCGAGGAAGTTTTAACCTGAAACTTTCATCTCTCTCTCTCTCTCTCTCTCTCTCTCTCTCTCTCTCTCTCTCTCTCTCTCTCTCTCTCTCTCTCTCTCTCTCTCTTCTGAGGGGCGATGGTGACACTTTAAAAAAAGGGTGGGATTACATTTTCACCCTCTACCTCTGCAACATCATTGCCACAGAGTTACGACGTGACGCCAAAAGATTCTTGAGGATCTCTCTCTCTCTCTCTCTCTCTCTCTCTCTCTCTCTCTCTCTCTCTCTCTCTCTCTCTCTCTCCATAGCATTTTTTTCCTCCCATCGATGCCGAAGGTTTCTGAGTTTTATTTCTTGATTCAGCTTTACCCCTAAGTTCTGTAGTTGAATGTCATTCTGACAATTTATCCTTGGTTCTGAGTATTATTATTATTATTATTATTATTATTATTATTATTATTATTATTATTATTATTATTCAGAAGATGAACCCTACTCATATGGAAAAAGCCCACCACAGGGACCATTGACTTGAAGTTCAAGCTTCCAAAGAAAATGATGGTTTTCGTTAGGAAGAAGCAAGAGGAGGTGTAGGAAAAGACAGAAAGGAGAGAGCCCACATATCAAAAGAGAAAAAATAAGCTAATAAGTTAATAAACAGACCAAAATGTATTGAAGGCAAGGAGAATATATACAGTAGTATTAGGGTAGCCTAGTATTGCTCTCCGCAAAACGTATAATCTGAGGGTGCGTCTACACTACTCTTAAACATGTTATAAACACGGCGGCAACTTATCTCCTACATATCACAAGCAGGTTAAAATTAAACCGATGACCGTAAGTGGAGAACGAACTTTTGGCTCATACTAGG